>NW_028319936.1:3397485-3697982 GCF_062004578.1 Staurois parvus | reverse complement strand
CGCACCTCCGGGTAGGGGGTGCGTGTGCGCCCTACCCGCGCAGCCATTCATGGCCGCTTCTGTCAATCACCGGATCCCAGCCGGTAATTACTTGCTGGCACTCAGTGATTACCGAGGATCTCTGACGGGGAGAACTGTTTTGTTTACTAACAGTTCTCCTCCCTGTCAGCTCAGACACACTGCTTTGGATGGCTGTGCTCAGCCATTCAAAGCAATGTGCTTACAGTAAAGCACACAGACACAGCCCCATAGTGAAACACACCAAGCACACAGTTAACCCTTTGATCTTCCCTCATGTTAACCCCTTCCTGCCCAGTGCCGTACAGTGTCAGTGCTTTTTTTTTTTTTTTGCACGGACCACTGTACTGGTGTCACTGAGGATGTCGGTGACACCAAGTCCCCCCTAGTGTCAGAATGTCCACTGCAGTCCCGCTATAAGTCGCTGATTGCCGCCATTAGTAGTAAAAATAAAATAAAAAATTCCAGTATATATACCACCATTTGTAAACTCTATAACTTTCATGTAAACCAATTAATTTACACGTATTGGGCTTTTTTTTTTTTTTTTTTTAGACATGTAGTAGAATACATTTTGCCTAAATTTAGGAGGAAATTAGATTTTTTTTTTTCATCTTTTTACTGGTCATGTTCAATGGCAAAAACTCAAAATATTGCTTTGTTTTTTTTTTTCTCAAAATTGTCGATCTTTTTTATAGCGCAAAAAATGCACAGGCAATCAAATATCTACCGAAAGAAAGCTCAATTTGTGGGGAAAAAAAAGGACATAAATTTAATTTGGGTGCAGCGTTGCATGACCGCGCAATTGTCAGCTAAATTAACGCAATATCGTAACACAAAATAAAAGCCTGGTCAGGAAGGGGGTTAAATCCTCAGGAGGGCAAGTGGTTAAAGTCCCATGAAAAAGTCTCTTATGACACCACTGTGCAATGTGTAGAAGATCTTAATTGTGTGAATGGACATATGTACAAAACAAGTGCCTGGAGTTACCATCAAAAAAAGTAGATGCTCAAACGTCAATACTGTGCGCAAGCGGCTTTAATGGTCAGATAACTGTGGTTTGCATTTTAATGTTAAGATTTACAGGAGAGCATTCAATAATACAGTTATTACTACTTTAGTTCCATGTTACAAAAGATGTAAACAGATGGAATATTCAGATGAGCAAGAGGCAATTATAGAAGAGGATGATGGTGACGGTGGCTGGGTTGACACATTTCATCATGCAGGTACGTTTTTTTGTATATGTAATGTTTAATGAATGTCCGTGCAATCCATATTTTATTTCTTGAAAACAGGTCAATCGGTAGGTATGTTTAAAGCAAGGAATGCTTGAGGTCATAACCCAGATGCCTTACTGAAGTTCTGGACTTCTAGAATTTTAAAAAAATACCTGCAAAATAGCATTTAAAAGAGTGCACTTTGCAGAATTGTGTTTTAAAGCGGAGCTCCACCCAAAATGGGAAGTTCCGCTTTAAGCCTTTGTCCCCCACTCCCCATTATGTTTTGGCACCTCTGGGGACCTGGGGGGTACCCAAATTTGACAGGTACCTGCTTCCACTTCCGCTGCGATCGCCTAGGCCACGGGTGGGCAACTGTGGCCCTCCAGCTGTTGGTGAACTACAAATCCCATCATGCCTCTGCCTTTGGGAGTCCTGCATGTAACTGTCAGTTTTGCAATGCTTCATGGGACTTGTAGTTCTACAACAGCTGGAGGGCCACAGTTGCCCACCCCTGGCCTAGGCGATCGGAAGCGGAAGTTGTCCTGCTCCCCCCTGTAGTCTTCTGGGACACATGACGGGTCCCAGAAAACCTACGGGGGCCATTCAGAAAGCGGAGCGCTTCTTGCGCATGCAGAGTGGGCACCAGGTTGTGAAGCCGCAAGCTGTCACAGCCGGGTGCCCACACTGAAGATGCTGGCGCCAGGGTGAGAAAACGGCTGGTGAAACCAGCGGTGGTGAGGACTCCGCTGGAATGATCAACAGGTAAGTGTCTGTATTTTAAAAGTCAGCAGCTACAGTTTTTTTGTAGCTGCTCACTTTTATGTTTTATGTTTTTTTCAGGTGGAACACCGCTTTAAGTATCTGGAAATTATGACAGGTTTGGTTCTTAAATAATCTTCAGGTACTTCAGTTTCTGCCACATAGACTTCACCTACGCAATCTGCCCTAGGGAAGTGGTTAGTTCATTTCCTCTCACTGCATCTCAGCAGACAGCTTGACCTCAGCTAGGGGGGGTTGGGGCCTTGTTTTTTGTACTACATATACTGCAAATATAGTACATTATAGTACATGTGCACTGCATATATAATAAAAACAACAGTTTTACAAATTCTAAATAAAAAAAAAAATGCATGCATGTTTTGTTTTTTTTTTGCCACGGACTGGAAAAAAAAAAAAACGATTTCTCCATCCACACAAATGAGGTGGATGAATGAATCTCCCCCTCTTCCCACACTGTATTGTCACAGCAGCTGCTGGTAATCAACAAAAGTTTTCGAGCACATCCCGTCGACAGAAGTTGATCAAACATTCAACTTCTGTTGAGCAGAAACACTTTGATTGAAATTTGACTGGTCCCTACTGAAACGGACAAATTATTCTTGGTCGGTCTATGACCAACTTGGTGCTTTTGCTTACAGAATGACATAAAATATGTCACCTTCCAGAATACTCTGTGTGTAACTTTGGTATTCAGCTTTATTTTTTTAATACCTATTATCTCCAGACCTGAATTCCAGATTTATTTTTTTTTTAGGCTTCTTTATTTTATTACTTTTTATATATGATTTTTAAAGTAATGGAATTACTTAAACTGGGATTAATTTTTTGCATATTGATTTATTTTTTCTTTAGGTGTGGGCAACCTAACAGAGTCCGTAAAGGAAATAACACTTGAGTCCCAGGTTGGTGTGAGGCTTGCTTGAAATCAAGAAAAGCTTTGATAATACCATTGTTAAATTGCAGCTATGATCCTTTTAACCCTTTCCCTTCCAGGCCCTGCTCAACACTCTAAACCTCAGGTGGCCAGACCGTGTTTTTTTTGTTTTGTTTTTTTTTCTTTCTCCTTTTTCAGCTTTCAGTTTGTAGAAGACCCCCACAAGCTATACACCTTTTTCTTTTTCTTTTTTTTTTTTCTTTTCAAAGCATCAGCCTGGTAGAAGAAAAGATGATGCTACTGATTTTGTCGGTCCAATGATAGATGCACAAATGTTTTATCAGTGTGGATACTTTAACTAAACACACACTAATTTGGTATTAGCACTGGCAAACAAAACATAACAGCCTGCTAAATATAAAAGGTAGAACTGTAACTGTATTATCAAGTTTTATAAATGACAAATCAAAACATCCTGTTAGCATTAGTCCGATTCAGTGTTTCTGCCATCATTAGGCCTCTCGCACACGGTACTGATTGAGCATCTGCTTTTTAAAATGTAATTTCAGGCACTTGTTTTGCACATATTCACATGTATTTATATGCATAGTTGCACTCATGTGAATTATTGTGCATATGCACGTTCGCGCATACAATATATATATATATATATATATATATATATATATATATATATATATATATATATATATATATATATATATAATTTTTTTATTTTTTGTTTTATACTAAGGAATATGTGTCCCTTTTTTACGCACCTGTGTGTACATTGTAAATAATGGGCTACACTTTATCTCAGTAAAAGAGAAACACTGTACTAAGTATTTTTTTCATGCTGCAGTGTGCAAGAGGCCTTCTAGAGTCAGTGCTAGTTTAAGTGTTAACATTTGTGTCAGTGCCAGTCTGATTATCGGTGTCTTAGGATCATAAATAAATAAAGGTTTTAGATTTACTGTTTGTGTGTCGCCTTGTCAGCATTTGTGTAAGAACCAATGTTGATGTCAGCGTGCAGGTTTTTTTTTTTCTCCAAATAAAGAACTGAAAGTTTGATCATTATGTAGTGTGCTCTTTATTGCCCAAACAAAAATGACACAAAGTGGGGGATTTACTAAAACTGGTTTACTCAGAAGCTGACTGGCTACCATGCACAGCTGCACCAGATCCTAACTACAGCTTGTACGGTTAAGCTTTGACAATAAAACCTGGAAGCTGATTGGTTTCTATGCAGAGCTGCACCAGGTTTTGCACTGCAGTTTTTGGTAAATAGCCCCCCATAGTCTCGAGATTTCCTTTTGTTAATAAAATAAATGCAGGTGGTATCCTTTAACATTTACCACCAAATGAATGGCCAATTTGTCCTGAAAAAATAAGGTATAATACAACTGGAAACGCAAAATAGTTGCAAAGATATGTGCAGTTTAATTGACACATGCCAATATTGCAAAACTGCATTAAGACATTAGATTTTTTTTTATTTTTTTTTACCTTCAAGTATTTATGGGTTTAGTTATATATTTATTTCCCCTAAGTTCACCTTTAAATAAATAAATGCACAATATTGGCAGGGAAAAAAAACTGTGTATTTATTGCTTTTATTTTTTTCCTCAGGAGCATGCAAAGCATTGCACCTGCAAGCAGTGGATCATGGGTACAATGTCAGGCTTGCGCATACATGAGATTTCAGTTAAAAAGCTGGAGGAAGAGTCAATGGACTAAGTGCGCCGATTACTGCTCTAGTAGTCAATTTAGAACTACAAGTCTGTCCGCGGTGGCAGACGGGATTTGTAGTTTCTTTGTTCACAGATCTTTGTGAATGAATGATGTGGCTTTGTGAGCAGAGCGGCCGCCAACATCGACTGCAGAGGGAGGGGGATACTGGGGGCTGGAAGCGGGTGCTTAGGAACAGGTTACATGGTACACGCTAAATATGAGTGTAGCATGTTCCTTTTGCCTTTTATTTTGTTTTCTTTTTTTTAACTTTTCACTATTTACTATGCTTCAATTATGAATGAACACAGGAGTAATTGGTACAGATCACTCTTTGTTCATTTGGGAAAATAACCCGATCCATCTATATCTTGAAACCCAATCCTCTGTATGGCTGATACTCTTGGTTTCTGGTCTGCAAAGTGTTGCACATGCACTTTTTCAAGCTGAACATGATATTTTTTTTTTATGTGTGTTTTCCTAATAATTCTTTATTTATATGCTACTCATACATAGCCCACAAAACATGCAGTACAAGATACAATACAAATGCAGTGTATTTTGTCCTTTGATTAATATTAACTGTGCTTGTTGTATTTTTATCCCCAGGATTCTGGGAAAGCAGTTGGTAACCCAGCTTGCAATGATGATGACGATGATGATGAAGGTGAAGCAGCAGATATGGAAGGTGAATTTTTGAAGAAACTAAAATTTTAGTTCACCCAAAGTTGGTACATTAGTTACTGATAGAAACCAGTGAGATTAATAACCTTATCTTCTTCAACTAAATCCCAGATCTAATTCTGTGAGTCGGCTCATTTTAAATCTATACACTCTGTTTGCCTGATTTCTGATCTCAACAGCTGTTGAGTAGTAAGGCAGAATCAAAGTAGTTAAATTAGTCTTCCTTTTGCATCTAATCTAGAAATCTTTAAAAGAGAAGTATGGAAAATTTTTTTTTTTTTTTTTTTTTAAATCATACATACCTACTTGGATGCAGTATCGGTCTGATGTTGCATCTGTCCCCGTCACCGTCTCTAAGGGTGAGAACTCAGCAATCACATGGCCACTTTTCGCTAAGTTCTCACTGCTGCTGTGAGCAGAGAGCGGTGACTGTCTGTCACTGTGGTCTGCTCTGCCGCCTCTTCACTCATGGGAGCGCTGGACTGTGGAGGGAGAGGTGGCGGCTGGCTCAGGCTCTCAGTGACTTGCTGAGAGGCTTAGCCAGGTGCCTTTCCAGACTTTCCAGAATCCTGATGGTTGTGATCCTTCCCCAGCCTAGACCGGCTCGGTGATGTCAGCCGACAGCGGGCTTCGGTTAGTTAGTTGGACTGCTAATATATTGAACACAACTGTACCTCAATCAATAAGAACACATACTGTATAACAAAATACAGGTGATTCAGTTGTTCATAAATTCAATTCTATCCAAAGTCCTTTCCGCATGTAAGTGTCTCCAGTCTTTTATATTCCATCTCCACCAGATGTGATGAAAATATACCACCAAACTGTAATCATGAGAGTGCATCACTCACCAGATCAAAATGACCCCTTTAATCAAAAAGAAGGTCATCATGCACTTATTTGCTTTTGGATACTCCACCGCTTGCACCAAGGTAGGAAATCTGTATCCTATTGAGGCTCCTCCACTCCACCATAGAAACCAAAGAAAAAGTTAATATAGTGCAGGAGGTTTATTAAAACCAATGTTGGCAGACAAGTAAAAATTATTCTCACATTTAAAAGTGCCTCATTGGCACAGTAAATATAGTATTTCCCAAGGCAACGCTACCGCTGTGTTCCTGTCCTAGAGTCGGCGTGCGTCGATTACCGGATGTGCGGGACCAGAAGTTATGCTTCAGGAGCAGTTTGGTGGTATATTTTCATCATATTTGATGGAGGTGGAATATAAGAAGACTATTGGAGATGCTTACATGTGGAAAGGATTTTGGATATATTGGAATGTATGAAAACTTGAATCACCTGTATTTTGCTGTATGTGCTATTTATTGAGGCGCACTCACTTGATAAGTTTAGTATATTTAGTATATTTTTTTTAAGAGTTGTCAGAAAGTGTTTTAATGCCCACCACTGTTAATAATAAATCAAAAGGAAGATTTGTTGCCTGGAGTTTTATGGTGGTTAAAAATTACTATCACATTTACTCCATTTCTGATAAATTTATCAGCATAGACTGAGCATAAAATAGTTGAAGGAACTTTTTAGATTGAAGAAACGTGGTATCAACAGTAAACCATGTTCTCTTCATAAAACCACATTGTCATATACTGGTTGTATGCCAGCGTTTTACCCAATTTCTGTATGTAGCTAGAGGGACAAAAGTTGTATAAACAAGGTTTCCCATACCTACCCTTCACCAAGTTTTCTTGGAAATGAGAACTGTAAGTCTAGTTTCTTATAAGGCATTCCTTGCTATTAAAAAAATAGAGCAAAATTGCAGCTTACTATACCAGTGGCAGTCTACAAGCCTGGATGTTGATCAAGAGGGAGAATGACCAAAAGTGTAATAAAATTAAAATTCAATATGTAAGCGCTCAACTCCACATTAGAGGGGTGAACATAATTGACAAGAAGATCAATATTACACATACATACATACATACATACATGCACACACACCACACCGATCATCCATAACTTTATGACCACCCACCATAACCTGTTGAGGCATGGACTCCTCCTTTTAGGTCCTATAAGTTGTGAGGTGGGGCCTCCATGGATTGGACTTATTTTTCCAGAACATCCCATGGATGCTCAACTGGATTGAGATCTGGAGAATTTGGAGGCTAAGTCAACATCCAAAATTGAATTCACCAGACCAGGCCACCTCTTCCATTGCTCACTTGCCTATTGTAGGTGCTTTGGATTGTGGAAACAGGTCAGCATGGGCACCTTGACTGATCTGCGGCTACATAGTCCTATAAGCAACAAATTATTATTATTATTATACAGGATTTATATAGCGCCAACAGTTTGCGCAGCGCTTTACAAAATGAAGGTAGACATAACCGTTACAATACAATTTGGTACAAGAGGAAACAGAGGGCCCTGCTCGTTAGAGCTTACAATCTAGGAGGAACGATTGAGTGATACAAAAATTAATAGCTGTGGGGGGATGAGCTGATGGAGGAAATAAAATGCAGTTTACTAGTTAGAAGCAGGAGAGGCTTCTTTAAAGAGAACAGTTTTCAGGCATCGTCTAAAGGTGGATAGATTAGGAGATAGTCGGACAGATTGGGGTAGGGAGTTCCATAGGATGGGAGAAGCTTTGGAGAAGTCCTGGAGGCGAGCATGGGAGGAGTTGATACGGGAACTAGAGAGCAGAAGGTCTTGGGAGGATCGAAGACAGCGGTTTGGTAGATATTTAGAGACCAGGTTATTGATGTAGCTGGGGGCAGAGTTGTGGATGACTTTGTAAGTTGTTGTTAGTATTTTGAATTTTATTCGTTGGGCAAGTGGAAGCCAGTGGAGGGATTGGCTGAGTATGTGAGTGTGTGAGTGAGTGTTATATATTATACACACAAGCACACTCTATATGTTTATTTTTTCCATAGGTACAGAGGTACATAGCAAATGCATTAGAGGCAATTATAGTGATCTGTGATATTCAGGCTGTTTCTCTAGAACTTTATAGAAAGAAGAAAAAAGTATTAAAAAGCTATCTTTATAATTGGAAAGTCCATTTCTATAGGTGATGGATAACATCAAGGACTTGCCTGTCACTAAAGCTTACAGACAGACATTTTTATGTTCCAAACCTTTGTGTTGTTCAGTATCTATACAAACAGAATTTCTTACTATAAAGACACATTTTTGAGTACTATATCTTGCTTCAGGAGCTAAATTTCAAATCTAACAGCCCTTAAGAAGTAGACACTGCAATTACTCTCAAATGCTCTGGTTATGCACCTCTATCGGCAAAAATATCAGTGATCATATATGATCAGGCTTCCTTTTTGCCATTGAACATAATGTTGTGTGCTTAAAATACTAACTGAACTTCAATTTCGTCTCATCTGTCACACTTTTTTTATACTAATTGTCAATGTGTAAAGTGAGCTTTCTAGTTCCTTCCTATTATCTAAAGCAGGGGTCTCCAAACTTTTTAAACAAAGGGCCAGTTTACTGTCTTTCAGACTTTAGAGGGGCCACAATGTGGCCTCCGGGGGTAGTAAATGTCCAAGCATTAGCTGGAATAAACAATGCCCCATCCTTGATGTCATTGGGAGGAATTTTGCCCCGTCATTGGGAGGAAGCCCTGTCATCGGTATCATTGGGAGGAATTGTGCCCCGTCATCGGTAGGAATTGTGCCCCGTCATCGGTATCATCGGGAGGAATAGTGCCCCGTCATCAGTAGGAATAGTGTTCCATCATTGGCATCATTGGGAGGAATTGTGCCCCATGATTGGCGTCATTGGGAGGAATTGTGCCCTATCATAAGAGTCATTGGGCTCCATTGTTCGTGTTTGTGGGGAGGAACTGTGCCCCGTCATTGGTAGGAATAGTGCCCCATCATTTGTATCATTGGTAGGACTAGTGCCCCATCATTGGGAGGAATTGTGCTCCATCATTGGCGTGATTGGTAGGAATTGTGCCCCATCATTAGTGTCATTGGGCCCCATTGTTGGTGTCATTGGCAGGAACTGTACATCATTGTTGGTGAATGAAATGGTGCCCCAAGGGCCAGATAAAGGCAAGCAAAGGGCTGCACCTGGCCCCTGGGCCACAGTTTGGAGACCGCTGATCTAAAGGACCCTTGCTTCACCTCAGTAAATTTCGCCTAAATAAAAACAGTACACTTTCTGGTGTGTGAGCATGCCTAGTTACTACTGTGCCTGCATCCTCATAGCTGTATATTTGCAGTGTAAAATCTAAGGCCCTGCTGTCTGACTACTAGTCTCATGAGATTTCATGATGTCACTACTAGGTTGCTCACTGTTGTTCTTGCTGGAGGTTTTGCCATTAGGACACAAAGTTCTACCTCTAAAAAGATGGGAAAAGACAGTTCAGAACAGGGCATGGTCGGTAACGCAGAAAAATCAGCAGCAGGTAGAGCACAGGCAGTAGTGCTGACTAGCCCTTTGCTTTCCTCCTGACGTTTTTTGGGTACAGCTTTTAGAGTTCAGTTACTCTTTAGAACACTGATCAACTAGAATGATGTGCATTGCCCAAAAGAAATGCACAACTTTAGATAAATATACGTGGAATAGACTAATCAAACAGAAAGGGCTGGAAACCAAGAAACCAAAACATTTGTAAGCCAAATTTATAATTTTCTTTCTTTTTTAGAGTATGAAGAAAGCGGATTGCTGGAAAATGATGACGTAAGCCTTAGAATTTTTTGTATATTTAAAGACAAATTAAAGGAACACTTTGAAAACCCATCAGTTCTCAATGGGGATAAATATCATGCTGGTTATCTATACTGATACGGACTGGGTAATGTGTTAGCAACATAAGGATGCCCTATCGTTTGATGGAAATGAAAATTATGAAGACTGAATTCAAAGACACCCCAAAAGTCAAAGCGAAAAAATGATGCAGCAGGCTAGTCCATTTGGCTGAAATTTCATTGCAGCAACACAAAATGGTACTCAGTAGTTTGTATGGCCCCAGGTGCTTGCATACATGCCTGACAACATTGGGGCATGCTCCTAATGAGACTGTGAAGGGTGTCCTGGGGTATTTCCTCCCAGATTTGGACCAGGGCATCACTGAGCTCTTGGACAGTCTGAGGTGCAACCTGGAGACGTCGGATGGACTGAAACATGATATCCCAGAGGTGTTCTATTGGATTTAGGTCATGCAAGCGTGGGGGCCATTCATTGGTATCAATTCCTTTATCAGGAACTGCCTGCATACTCTTGCCACATGAGGCCGGGTATTGTCATGCACCAGGAGAAACCCAGGACCCACTGCACCATCGTAGGGTCTGACAACGGGTCTGAGGATTTCACCCCGACACCTAATGGCAGTAAGGGTGCCATTGTCTAGCCTGTAGAGGTCTGTGTGTCCCTCTATGGATATGCCTCCCAAGACCATCACTGACCCACCACCAAAATGGTCATGTTGAATGATGTTACAGGCATCATAACATTCTCCACAGCTTCTCTAGACCCTTTCATGTCTGTCACGTGCTCAGGGTGAACCTGCTCTCACCTGTGAAAAGCACAGGGTGCCAGTGGCGGACCTGCCAATTCTGGTGTTCAATGGCAAATGCCAATTGAGCTCTATGGTGCTGGGCAGTGAGCACAGGGCCCACTAGAGGATGTCGGGCCCTCAGGCCACCCTCATGAAGTCTGTTTCTGATTGATCAGGGACATTCACACCAGTGGCCTGCTAGAGGTAATATTCTAGGGCTCTGGCAGTGCTCACCCTGTTCCTCCTTGCACAAAGGAGCAGATCCTGGAGCATATCAGGTCCTGTTGATGGATTAAGGACCTTCTACAGCCCTGTCCAGCTCTCTTAGAGTAGCTGCCTGTCTCCTGGAATCTCTTCCATGCCCTTGAGTGCTGGGAGACACAGCAAACCTTCTGGCAATGGCACGTATTGATGTGCCATCCTGGAGGAGTTGAATTGCCTGTGCAACCTCTGCAGGGTCCAGTCTAACAGTAGTGACACTGACCCTAGCCAAATGCAGAACTAGTGAAAAACAGTTAGAAAAGATGAGTAGGGGGAAAAAAAATGTCAGTGGCTACCACCTGCAAAACCATTCTTGTTTTGGGGGTCGTCTCATTGTTGCCCATGTAGTGTACCTGTTGTTAATTTCATTAACACCAAAGTAGCTGAAACTGATTACAACCCCTCTACTACTTAACTGACCAGATCAATATCCCAGGAGTTTAATTGATTTGATGCTATACTCTGATTAAAAAGTGTTCCTTTAGTGTTTGTGAATATATGAGTATATATATTGCGTGGGTGTGTATGTATGTATGTGTGTGTATGTGTATAATAAATATATATATATATATATATATATATATATATATATATATATATATAATATCACACAGCGGGTAAAATAACATGGAATGACACAGGGAAAATGTTTGTTGAAAATTGGACACATGAAGAAAGAGGAGATTTATCTGCTAAAGGTACAGGCGACTATGCTTCATTGAGGGGCCAATGGATGCAGCCATGTATTGTAAATTCTTAGATGAGAACCTTCTTCCTTTAGCCAGAACACTGAAGATGGGTCATTGATGGGACTTACAGCATTAGCAATTACCCAAAACATACTGCTAAAGCAACAAAGGTGTGGCTCAAGAAGAAGCACATTAAGGTCATGGAGTAGCCTAGGCAGTCTCCAGGCCCTAATCCTATAGAAAATTTATGGAGGGAGCTGAAAGTTCAAGTTGCCAAATGACAGCCAATAATCCTTACAGATTTAGGAAAGATCTGTAAAGAAGAGTGGACCAAAATCCCACCTGAGAAGTGTGCAAACTTGGTAAACTACAAGAAACGTCTTGCCTCTTGCTTGCCAACAAGGGTTTCTCCACCAAGTACTAAGTCATATTTTGCTTGGGGATCAAATACTTATTTTACTCACTGAACTGCAACTCAATTTATAACATTTTGTATTGTGTTTTTTTTTTTTTGTTTTTTTTTTGGCTGTTATTCCATCTCTATCATTTAAAAATACACCTATGATAAAAGTTTTATAGACCCCTCATTTCTTTGTAAGTGGGCAAACTTACAAAATCTACAGGGGATCAAATAATTATTTTCCCCACTGTAAATGTGTAGCAAAAAATGGTTTTAATTAATTTATTCTGATTGTTTGTGTTGTTCTGTTTTTAAAGTGGATCTAAAGGCAGGAGGTTTTTCACTTTAATGCATACTCGACCATTAAGGTAAATAACCTATGTACCACTCTTCTCCTCCACCTCCCAGCCCCTACTTATACTTACCTGAGCATGATCTCAACCCAGCACTGTGTATGAGAGTAGTGGCTGTCAGCTCTCTCTGCTCATGGGATAGAAGGGTAACAGTGAGAGCTCTTGGCTCCTGCTGCTGTGACTCATAGCCAGAGAGGAGAGAGCGGGGGGCATGAGTGGCTTGCAGTGGGGGCACTTGGCAGGGTGAGGATCCAGGAGCGCCTTTGGGACACCCCAAAATAGGAGGATCGTGGCTGCTCTGCGCAATACCATTGCACAAAGCAGGTAAGTATAACATGTTTGTTATTTGAAAAAAAAAAAATTCCTTTTAAATATTCTAATTAAACATTAAACAGAAGGCATTGCATATGAATATTGTAGCCTGAAGGTGGCAGTGTTTGTATACAGGCATATAATATATTGCAGCTTATCAAAGCTTGCATGTGGTGACTGCGTTTTGGTTTCTTCTAAAGCTTTTTTTTTTTTTCTTTTTTTTTTTTCCTGGTGATCAGCCAGTGAGTCTTATATTTTACTTTCTTTAATAGACCTAGCTGCCCAGCAAAAATATCAGGTAGAGGCTTAAGACAAACCATTTAAAAGGAAAATTCATCTTTTATAAAAATGAATAATATATTATTATTAATAATAATAAATGCACGTCTTTTTGCAGGCAATGCCAGGATCCTGTAGACTTTCAGTACACTGTCTGCCTGTATCTCCAGTAATGGCAGACCCTATTTGTAGTTCGTTCATTCATTCACAGGAAACTGAATGAATGATACAGCTGTGTGCGTCTTTGAATTATGACAGTCGGAGAAGGCTCCCCTTTCACTGTCCCTAAATACAGTGCCTTCCATCCCCCCCAGGTTAGAAGTTCGCTCTCCCCCCCTCTCAAAACCCCTCTCCTTAGTAAACATGATGGCGCTGGGGACTCGCGATGAGCAGGACATCTCAGTTGCCAAGAGCCATTTTTCCAATCACTTGATGAACTGATGGCTAGGATTTGTCCAGCCCATTCATGTGAATGTATGAAGAAAGCAGTCCAGAGCAAGGTAGGAAATCGCCTTACAGCAGTGTACTGGTGTCCCAGGAACAGGAACGAAGAAATCTACCAAATGGGGACACCAATAGATGGAATAACTTGATAAGGGTTATAATCTTTCCCAATCCTCTTTAAAGAAATAAAAAGATAGTCTTGAGTTCCAGTTTAAAACAGAACTCCAGGAATATATGCACATAAAATGGATCCAATAGGGGCCAGCTTGGTTCTGTTAAATTATCCATATCCTGTAAAGGTCATACCTCAGTGCACTGTAGTAGCATTGGCTACATGCAGTAAGCAGTGTCCTCTTCTGTAGGAGCAGGAGAAATTTCCCTTTTCTGACGGAAACAAGAGTACTGGTGCTCCCATCCCTCCCGCCAGTCAGGAGCCATCTTGTGCTTGGGTTGACCAAAATTTGAGCAGTTTATGATCTGCCAGTACTGCTCTGTTCAGCAATGTCGTTTGCTCAGTTAACTTTTGTGGAAGGAGCCTGTCAGAAAATTGTCTGCTGAGCAGCACTTGGATCCAACCAGATGCAGGCACTGTCTGGGTGTCCTAACACAGTAGCCTGTCAGTGGGAAATCATCCATCCATGCTGTTGGCGTTGATGAAGGACCTTGGGAACTTGCTAAATGTGTTCAGCTTGCAGGATGAATGAAATAGTTCTTTTTTTTTTTTTATAGTTTTTGGAATGTGTGTGTGTGGCGTGGGAATGGTGGGTTTAATCAAGAAGATTTTATTTATTCAGAAATTATGTTTTTGAATGACTGTGTCCGGCATTATTGTAGCATCCAGTGCAATGGAGGACTTGACTTTTTTTTTTTTTTCTTCTCAAATTAGGCAACTGTGGACGCAGCAAAAATTGCAGAAGCATGCAAACCAAAGACAGATGTTGTGGGTGATGATGCTATCTTACAGACTAGGACATATGACCTTTACATCACATATGACAAGTATTATCAAACACCAAGACTTTGGTTATTTGGTTACGATGAGGTATGTGGGCAATTTTGGCAGATGAAGTTACATTCTTAAAAGTACCTAGAACAGGATCAAATTGTGGCTGTTTGATTTGTGTAGGTGTTGTTTTTGTTACTGAACACTTTGTATTCTTTAATGCTGTTATTCTTTCCACATAATACATATGCAGGAATTTGTATGTGGTTTACATATATTAATAACTAGTAACTTGCCACAGCGCTTCTTAACTGTACCTTTTTTTTTTTTACCATAGGATATCCCTTTGCCATCAAGACTTTACTCATCCTAAGGGAGTTTTAATAAAATTTAGAAGCCCCCAGCTTAAAAACGATCACTTTTTTTCCAGCCTTCCTTCTCCACTGGTGGTCCATTGTAGCGCTGGGATAACTGTAGGCTAAACCAGACTAAAGCTGGTATTTATTAAGGTGCTTATGTGAATCCAATGAATCACAGAATTGTTGGATTACATATAATGTTACAGAACACAGCATCAAGTGGAGGAGCAATATTTTATGATTAATCTGTGAGCCTCAAAACTTTTAGGTATTCAGCTGGATTCAGTAATCCAATCTAGAAGAGTAGCCTCATCCAGGGGTCAAGGGCACCCAGCTTCATATTATTTTCAAATCACGGCAGACTTGGTACTTGATGTGAATTCATTCGTTTCATATAGTTCAAACAATAAGGGGACCATGACCCCAGGATGACCTTTTTTTTCCAAGTTTGGATAAAGTGAATTGCTACAAACTTTTTATCTTGACACAAGATCCTGAAGAAGCAAATATGTTGCAAAACCCATTTATCTAGAATTTGTCATGTGACAATTTTTGCAGTCTAAAAAAGTCTTGGTAACTCCTGTAAAACTTATATGGCTTTTATGTCAAGTATACTGTTTTTATTTTTGGGGTTTTTTTTTCTAAACTTTGTTTTATTTTATACTCTGTATGATGTCTTTTCTCTGTGGCACAACTAAATACCCACTTTGTAAATATACACCCCCTTTTTCCCCCATTTGATTAAGTGGGTTTTGATATAGATCTAAACCTTTCCTGTTTCAGGACTGATCACTGTACACAGAGATTATTAGTAGGCAGGACAAAGAGCACAGGCGGCGGGATGCAGCCACTGGCTATCACACAATTCCATCTAATGTGGCTGATGTGGACTCTGCAGATGTGGCAGTAAAGGGCAGATTTAGCACTCAAGCACAATGGGTGTTTTTTCAGCTGCTGTTTTGGGCATCAGATGGTTTTTTGCTTTTTTTTTCTTCTTATAACTGTCTCTAAACTCCCTTGCATGTTATCCTATGTGTTCATGCACACATTAAAAAAAAAAAATAAACCCTTCGGTCCCGACAAAGGCTCCTGCCATCTGACAGCTCTTGAATAAGGGGCAGGGCCATCCGGTAATGTCACCAGTAGACCCCATCCTCTTGTGACATCATCGACATGGGGCATGTTGAATCGGTGACGTCATGAGGGTGTGGGGTCTCCCAATGACAATATGTACCCTATACTCATTCACATAGGGAGGGTGGGATGTTGTTAAAGGGGGCTTCCATATTGCAATAAGCCACCCTACCCGCAGACCCCCACAGCCACTGGCCAGGGTTGTGGGGAAGAGGCCCTATTCCTCATCAACATGGGGACAAGGTGCTTTTGGGGGGTAGTCTCCCACTGCCCCAAAGCTTGCACACACCCCCCCCCCCCCCCCCCATGTTAAGGGCATGCGACCTGGTATGATTCGGGTGGGGGGGGGGGGCGCTCACTCGTCTCAACTTGTCTGACTGTATAGAAAAATAGGTTATTTTCTTATATGAGTAGTATACACTGTACACAGAGAACTAGCTGCAACAGGTTATGAAATAGTCGTGCATAACTTAAACTAATGACCTCCTATATTAGATTGCTGTAGTATTGTCTTTCCAAACATCCTCATAGCATTACAACTCAAGGTTCAGTTTCAGCCCAAGATGATTCGATGATACATGTAAATTCTGCAATATGTTTTATAGAACAATTCCGATGACAGAATATGTGTCAAAAATTCTGGGAACTGTAGTTTAGTGATTTTCCTGCTGAAAGAAAACCATGAATATGTTTTTTCTTTTTTTTTCTCTCACAGAAAGAACTGTGGAAAATGTGCATTTTGAAGTTATAAAATCAGTTTTAGGCCTCATTCACACGTAACATATGAGTCTATTGCCCATGTGAGGACCGTGTTTACTCACATGGGGATGCACAGGTGTTACATACATTGCCCTTCAGGCAGTCTCATTGCTGTTAATTGGGATGCAGCGGCTGCAAAGACACAGCTGCTCCTCCCAATGAGACATACATGCCGGTTTGGGTACATGACCCAGACACATATGCCTCCTTGTGTGAGTAAATGCTGCCCCTTCCATGGGGTATGTATTTTTATGCCTGACATGAGTGAGGCCTTGTTCACAAACGTAAAGCAGAACTCCAGGCAAAAACTTTTTTACATGTCATTTTTGTTGATCTCCTACCTTTACTGAATGTCATCCATCTTCTTAACTCAGTACTTGCTCCAAAATAGCCTGATGATTTTCAAATGAAACTGTTAATTTCCAGGGGTTTCCTGTTTATAAGACCAGTGGCTGCTATTCCTCCTATTTCCCCAGCCACTGGTCTTGGCACATCCCTTCTGTAGTTCAATCTACAGTAAGCAGGGATGTACGTTTGTCCCTGCTCGCTGTAGTGGGCAAACTGAGACTCGCAGAATTCTGGTCTGTAGCGCTCACAGAGGTGGTCTCCTCAAAATGACTTCCTCCTCCTCTGTTCCCTGCCAGCACTAGTTATTCTCCTGAAGCCATTCACCCTTTCTCACTCATCCTGCACCAGTTACAGTTTTTAGTCATGTCATCCACTTTATTACAAGACCAGCTAGTCATTCCCCCTTCAGCCACCTTTCATTGTTGCCTGATACCTGCCCACCTCTTCCTCTCCCCCATATATACCTCCAGCTCCCTGTCATCCACCTCTGCTATACGAAACTGGTCAGCCTGTCATAAATTCATTCTTTCTCCTCTCAGCTGTCACTGCTGCCCCATGCCTCCCAGCATCCTCCTTTCCCTCTCCTGCATGTTTCTTCAGCTCATTTTCCACCGCTGGCTCAAGAGCCGAAGATTACACTGAAATAATTTAATTCCATACATGCTGGAAAACAACAGAGGCAGGAGTAGAGAGGGGAGAGATTGAGAAGCATGGCATTGTGACAGCTGAGCAGGGACACAGATATAGGTCATCACTATTGCAAGGCCGATCCGCAGCAAAACACGGGGGTGGGGGGGGCAGGTTACACAGACTTAATAGAGAAGTTGTTTTTTTCCTAAATTATACTTACCTAGGTGGATGCAGCATCAGTCCAATGCTGCATTTGTCCCCCGCCTGCTCTTAGTGTGAAAACTTGACAGTTCTTGCCGCCACTGTGAGCAGAGACTGTCAGTCTCGCTGAGAGGCTAAGCCAGCTGCCACTCCAGACTCTGGGGTGGATCCCGACTTTAAAGTCGGGATCTTTCCCCAGCCTGGACCGGCTGAGCGACGCCCAAAACGGGTCAGAGGAGCGACGCCCAAAACGGGTCAGAGGAGCGACGCCCAAAACGGGTCACAGGAGTGCAGAACGAACTGCACTCCTGTGATCCACAGGAGATGTACAGCCAAAAGAACTTCGGCCGTACTTCTCTTTTAATCCTATAGGGGCTGTAGAGGGAGCTGAGCAGGTGGCTAACAATTAACCCCTCAATTGCCAGATACCTGTACCATGTACAACTTAAAGCACCCACTGATTAATTGATGAGGGACAGGAAGAGGGTGGGGGAGTGTCTATATATATATATTTATTATAAATTTTTTTTTTCCTAACAATTTTTATACATACTTATATATATTTTTTTTTATATATATATATATATATATATATATGTTGAGTACAAGAATAACTTGACATACAATTCTGCAAACCATTTTTCATAAGAATTATGAGCATAAAAGTCAGTACAATAGTTTTAGTGGGGAAAAAAAACTGTGTCAGAATAGACACAAATGATACAACAAGGCAGTTTAAAAGAAGCTGCACCTCAAAGGTAAAGCAATTGCATAAGAACAGAAGCTTGGTTAGGAAGGCCTGAACAAGAACATCTCTATCAAAAAAGACAATTGACGAAGAGTGTTGTGTAGGCTAGGAAACTTCAGGAGTGTGGGCTCCATTGTTAGACAGGGAAAAAAGTAGCTGTGGAGTGGGGCTACAAGAGGAGTTGGACACTCGGAGTTTAACCAATGTATTGGCTAGTTGAGCTTTGAAATACCAAGCTGAATATCGGAAAGGTTCCATATGAGAGGCTAATTCAGGCAGAGTAAAGGAATGTTCCATGAAGCGCCTCCATCTTGAGATTAAGTGACGTGTCATCTTGAAGTTCTGAGTAATGGTGTCTAGCTTTTCCAGATTAAATAAGGCAGTTAATGCCTGTATCACCGTTTTGAGCTGTGGGGGGTTTGGATCTATCCAAGCTTCCATGAGGGTTCTGTGAGCCACTAATAAACAAATATGTATCCAATGAAGAAAAGTGTTAGGATGTGTCAGCATCGCAGGGTCTTGTTAATTGAAGAGACAGGGCATAGGATCATTGGAGAGAGAAAGACGTTGTATAATTGATTACCGCTTGCCGCCCTGCCACTGTATATATAAGTGTGCAGGGCGGCACTGGGGCGCAAAACCACGTTTTAAAACGGTTCCACGCTCCCAACGTTTTCGCCGGCAGGGGGCGCGCGCCGACCCGTGGGTGACACCATTCGATCCCGGAGAGATCAATCATTAGATTTCAGCCAGTGATGTCTGGCTGAAATCAGATGATCGGTCCCTGTCCTATCCTGTCCTGACATTTACACAGGACAGGATATGATGTCATTCTTCTCTGCCTGGACACATTCCGTTCCAGACAGAGAAGAAGACATCCAAACAGCGAGTAAAACAGCACATACCCACAGTTAGAACACACCTAGGACACATTTAACCCCCTGATTGCCCCCCCTCCCCCCCCAGTTAACCCCTTCACTGCCCTGTCATCGGTGTCACTGATCAGTGAACAGATTTTTACTGATCACTGTATCAGTGTCGCTGGCGACTTCCAATAGTGTTAGCGCCCCTCCCAGATAGCGCCAGTTTGCCCACCAGTACACCAGTAATCCCATTTAACCCCTTGATCGCCCCCCCCCCAGTTAACCCCTTCACTGCCCTGTCACCAGTGTCATTGATTAGTGAACAGATTTTTACTGATCACTGTATTAGTGTCACCGGTGACTTCCGATAGTGTTGGCGCCCCTCCCATATAGCGCCAGTTTGCCCGCTAATGCACGGGATTTTTTTTACCAAAAACATGTAGCAGAATACATTTTGGCTTAAATTTATGACTAACTTTGAGTTTACGATATATTTTTTTTATAGCTGAAAGTAGAAAGTATAGCTTTTTTCTAAATTTTTGTGTTTTTTTTGTTTATAGCGCAAAAAATAAAAAGCGCACAAGTGATAAAATACCACCAAAAGAAAGCTCTATTTGTGTGAAAAAAAGGACGTAAATTTCGTTTGGGTACAGCATTGCATGACCGCGCAATTATCATTTGAATTAGTGCAGCGCTGTATAGCAAAAAAAGGCATAAATTACAGTATCTATACCATAGTTTGTAGACGCTATAGCTTTCACACAAAGCAATCAATATACACTTATTGGGATTTTTTTTACCAAAAACATGTAGCAGAATACATTTTGGCTTAAATTTATGACTAACTTTGAATTTACGATATATTTTTTATAGCTGAAAGTAGAAAATATTGGTTTTTTTCTAAATTTTTGTGTTTTTTTTGTTTATAGCACAAAAAATAAAAAGCGCACAGATGATAAAATACCATCAAAAGAAAGCTCTATTTGTGTGAAAAAAAGTACGCAAATTTCGTTTGGGTACAGCATTGCATGACCGCGCAATTATCATTTGAAGTAGTGCAGCGCCAAACAGCAAAAAAAGGCCTGGTCATTAAGGGGGGTAAATCCTCAGTAGCTCAAGTGGTTAATGTACCCCAGAACTCATCCCAGAAGGTAAAAACTCGGGCACATTCCCATAGACGATGAAACCGGGTAGGTCGAGTGTAGTCACACCAAGGACATGTTGGGTGGGCAGCGACAGCTGGATTCGCTGAGAAAGGATAGTCAGCTCTGTGAATGATTTTGAATTGAGTTTCATGCCATGTTTCACAGAGAACAAGTGAAGAAATTTCCCTGTATCCCGACAGTATTTTATCCGGAGTTTCATCAGTTGACCGTATGGGGGTCCACGGCTTAATTGGATTAAGGTGGTATATTGCTGACTGGTGAGAGATTAGATGAGAGTAGATAGCCGAGATGGAGTATTGGTCCTGTCGCAGTAGAATTTCTATAAAGGAGCGCTGGAAGGGATTTTGTTTTGGGGAATAGCATGTCCGGAGGAAGGTCACCAACTGTTGGTGGTAAAAGATATGAGATCCCGGCAAGGAATATTTGGCAGCTAGTACTGAAAAGGTCTGAAAGGAACATTTAGTATAATCAAAGATGGAGATAACTTTAGTAAGTCCTTCTATGAGGCCAGTGGGTAAATGCTGCATGTCCACTACCTGGAGGGAACATAGGGTTTCCAAGAATAGGCAGATAGGAGGATATCCATAATGGTAGGCCAAAAAGTCTCCATATTTCCCTCCAGGCCAATACTGTGTTTCTAATCAGGAGATTCGATCAGAGAGGTCCAGGTAGGGCCTTAAGCGTAGAATGCAGAATGGCTGGAAAGATGTAGCGGAGACACCAGAGCCTCCTCCAAAGAGTAATTCGAGTAATGTGATTTCCCAGCAATCCAATCAAGACTCTGATAAAGAAGGCAGGACAAGTTGTAAAATCTAATATTCGGCAGGCCTGCACCCCCTGCTCTTTGGTGACTTAGCTTTTGTAATGCAATACGTGGCTTTTTGTGCTGCCATAGGAAGGCTTGTAGGGCCTTATGAATCTTCTGAAAATCGGAATGTTTTAAAATAAGAGGGAGTGTTTGTAAAGGGTAGAGCAATCTCGCAAATGAAACCATTTTGTAGAGATGGCATCTCCCAAAGAGTGAAAGGGGAAGAGTCGTCCAAGCTTCCAGTTCCTGTACAATCTTGTTCATTAGAGGGTAATTAAGGTAATAGAGAGACGATGCTTCTCTGCCTGTATGAATGCCCAAATACGTAATTGAGTGTTTAGCTATTCTAAAGGGAGATGAAGGGATCCAGCATGTTAAGGTAGTAGAATTTAGAGGGAATACTTCACTATTATCAAAATTAATTCTTAGGCCGGAGCGTTTACGGAACGTCGCAAACAGGTTCTGAAGTAGTAGGAAATCTTTGGGTGGATATGAAGAGAACAATAATATATAGTCCGCAAAAAGAGCGGAGAGTGTGTTGTCCAGTTGTGACACCACTGACCCCAGATATCGAATTAAGTAGTCTGGACAAGGGTTTTAGGGCGACGTTAAAGAGGAGGGGGGAGAGCTGGCAACCCTGCCTAGTGCCCTTGGTTAGGGGAATGTCCGAGGAAATAAAGTCAGGTGTGACTAATCTAGCTGTAGGCGAAGAATACATGTGTCATAAGAAGTCCAAAATGGGGCCCGAAATATTAAGCCTCCTCATATCTTTAGATGCTGAAGAAGCCTTCAACAACATAAGCTTTACATGGCTCTTCATGGTTATAAGTACCAGATCAAGCTGTGGGTCGGTTTTAGCATATTCCATGGCTAAAATTACTTTGCGAATATTAACCGTTGCTGAGCGACACGGCACGAACCCGGATTGAGCTGGATGTACTATATTAGGGAGCAGTAGGGCCAACCTGGGTGCCACGATTTTTTAGAGTATTTTGGCATCTACATTAGCTAGAGAGATAGGTCGGTAGGATCCTGGAAGCAGTGGGTCTTTTCCCTTCTCTGAGTTTAATGTGTGCATGGGAACCAGTTGGGTGATGAGGGCCATCCTCCCACATTGCCTTGTAAATGTGATACAGAGTGTCTGGGATGAATTCTGAAGTCAATTTATAAAATTCTGCGCTAAGACTGTAGTGACACTGTACTACTTTTTGGGGGTGATGAAGATTTGGTTTTTTTTTTGCACTGATTGCTTTTACACCCATAAAGGCTGTAAAAGCAATAATTTGTCCTTCTCTCTGGCTGCATTCTTGCAGTCATTGAGAAATACTGTGAGAGCTGTGATTGGTCACAGCTTATCACATGGTACAAGGCTGTTGTGAATAGCCTTGTACTATGTGACCTCTGTGATCGTTCACAGATTTCACTAGTCGTAAGCAATCTGGCCAATCAGTGATCACATGATCGGGACCTCACACGGAGGTCCCGTACAGCGATCAGTGTTCTCCGGAGACAGTGGCCGTGCGCAGGCAGGGAAGCGGGAGGACGTTTATAAACGGCCACCCACTCCTGCACTGCTCCCGTCTGGCCATTTATGTACATGGGCCATACGGGAAGTGGTTAAATGGGGTCCTCTGTTCAGCAGACCCATGTCTTGAAGTGCACATATGACTACAGCTGAACGTCATTCGGGGGCAGTAGCTTTATTAGCATTTGGCTAAATGGAGAAATTCCAAGTATTCTCATCCGCTGAATGATCAAAGGGTAGTCTGAGAATGGTAGAATCCTAGCTTATGGCAGCATTTATTCTATCTATATCCTTCTGAATGTCTGGATGCTTTATAGGATTTATTGTGTAAGTTGTCTGAGGGGTATATTGCACATCTGAGTACTGTGTTCTACACACCTAGCCATATGGACTTTATATTATGATTTCAAGTATTAGGTTCAGTAGTTGTCAGACTTTGCTATTGTAGGCTTAAAACTAATACACCAATTTCAACTCTTGGGGCTTACCTAATTGTCTCATTCAATTTATTAAATTTTTTTCCCTCTGAAATTTTCATATTCATTATTATTTGTAGTAATAGGCTGAATAATGATAACCTTTCTATTTTAATATACAAATGCCTTTTGCTTTTTCATGTTCGATTTCTGAGTGTAGTACCTTTCTTTGAAAAACCATCTGCAATTTACTAACCAAAAAACTTTATTGCTTTTCTTTTTTTTGTTTTTTCTTTCTTAAGCAACGTATACCATTGACTGTAGAACACATGTATGAAGATATTAGTCAAGACCATGTGAAGAAAACTGTGACCATTGAGAACCACCCACACCTCCCACCTCCACCAATGTGTTCTGTACACCCATGCAGGTAATTATTTCCTGTAGTGTATCAGCCTCTAGTGGGATCTTGGCTGTAGGTGATCAAAGTATATTTATAATGCAGTGAATGTGACATTCACCAAACATTCACTGCAGATGTATCTTCCTGGTGCATTTGTTATCAGTTGCAGTGATTGAATCCTCTACAGGGAATGTTTGTTGAGTCACATTCACTGCTTCATAAATACGCCTCTAGTAGCCTTTTTAACCCTCTTCGTTCATCAAAACCCTCTCGAAGGATTCTGATTACTTTAAAATCTATTTAACCCTTCCCTAATTCATCCAATCTGAAAGAGGTTACAATCACTCATAGGTTTATATTGTTGTCTGGGTCCCCACTGGGGAGATTCACCCTCTATTTGTCCTGGTGACCATTGTCGCTACAAATGAAATTTAAGGAAAATCTAAAGTTATAGGTTGCCGCTGGAACAGGAACAAAAACTAAATCTTGTTTTGGTGGCAACTGTCTAAATTATTTACTTAGATCTTCTTTCTCTTCCTGTTTTTACCTCCAGACAACATTTAAAAAAAAAAATCTCAATTTCCCAGTAGAAAAAAAATAAAAACACAACAGGGGACTGCATTATTCCCTCTCCCTAAAGCCAGAACTAAGAAATGGTTCTAAAATCAAATACATTTTTTTTTTAACTTTATGCATTCCCTGCATCAAGGTAAAAGTGTCCCTGTACCAGGGGTGTATTTACCACAAGGCAAACTAGGCATTTGCCTAGGGTGACATATTTAAGGGGGACAGCACTTCCCCCCATAAGAAGAGATGGAAAAAGGGACACACCCGGCTTGGGGACCAGGTGGGTTCTGAGAGAGGTTGCGTGCTTAGTGATGGTGTATGCTCGACTCTCATTCCAGGGGATGTCTGGAGCTGTGAAGGGGAGTGTGTGTGTCTCTCTCTCTCTCTCTCTCTCTCTCTCTCTCTCTCTCTCTCTCGGGGTGGGCGGTGGTAGTGGAAGGCTTTTTTGAGTGTGCGTGTGTGAGGGGGGGGGGGGTGTTGGTTGGTGTCAGGCTCTCTCCATGTGGGGAGGGGAACACATTTTGTGTTGCCTAGGGCAGCACAAAACCGAAATACACCACTGCCCTGTACCTGTTACTCACCCCCCCCCCCTTCCACGCACTGTATTCCTCTGCAGCAGTGCTGCTTTCTCTTTCTGGTCTCACAAGACAGATTGAAATCAGTATGAGCCATTGGCTCCTGCTGCCATCATTCAAATTCGAGAAGGTGGGGGGTCAAGCCGTGTGTGTGTTTGCGCGTGCGTGCGCCTATGGACGCATATAGCCTGGCTTAGGAGTGTGCCTGCATATGTGCAGCCATAGCAAGCAGCTCCAGCATGGGACTCCAGAAGAAATAAAGGGCCACTCTGTGCAAAGTGGGTACGTATAACCTCTCTTTTTATTTTAGGAAAAAAAACATGTCTTTTGCAATCACCTTAAAGCAAACTATGATACAATAAAACATGTTTACATTCCTTTGGTACTAGCAGACTATAGCTGCTAACTTCAGAATGCCTTTGCTGTGCCATGCGAGACCCAAATCTTTACAATCAGCTTTTGGGTTTTCAGGTTGCCCTGTTGGATAGGATTATACTTGAAAGCTGAATTTCATGTAGAACTGCTCGGGACTTCTAGTGCACAGAAATGGCAAACATGATGTTATTAGCAGAGTCTACAGGCACTGGGTAGTGCATACTATCAGAAGATAAGGTTGGTTTAACATGTTTTATCTTAATGCAGGTAGATTTAACTTCAGTATTGGGCCATTTTGGAATGCCATAAAATCCTTGGTTGTATGCCACAGATCAAATTAAATATTACCTATCAAAAAATGATCTATTATAGAATATACACACATACAGTATCTTCCAAATTTTAATGCCATCTCTATAAATAGATGCTACTGTTTCCTTTTTTACTTTTAGGCATGCGGAGGTAATGAAGAAGATAATTGAGACGGTCGCAGAAGGTGGAGGAGAGCTGGGAGTTCATATGTATCCTTTATTGTTCTATTTTAAGTTTGTGTTTCTATATGTATAGATACAAACAAACACAAAGAAAACCCTTTCAGTTTTCTTTTGTAAATTGAGCAGATGGCTCAGTATAACCTACTGAACAGTATAAAGTAGATTCTGACTATCAGACTGAAATAACCCCAAGGCATTACTGACTTAACAATTAACTCCATGTTTGTGTGAAAAAAATATAGTGAATAAAAATAAATATACAGCATATATGATTGCTACACAAACCATGTTGTAATTTAACCACTTGCCTACCAGGCACTTATACCCCCTTCCTTACCAGGCCAATTTTCAGCTTTCAGCGCTGCCGCACTTTGACAATTGCGCGGTCATGCAACATTGTACCCATATGAAATTTTGATCATTTTTTTCTCACAAATAGAGCTTTCTTTTGGTGGTATTTAATCGCCACTGGGCACTTTACTTTTTGCGCTATAAATTAAAAAAAGTGCAAAAAATTGGAAAAAAAAAAAAAAGTTTATTTGTTTCTTTTATAAAATTTTTCAAACAGGTATTTTTTCTCCTTCACTGATTTACGTTGATGAGGCGGCACTGATGGGCACTGATAGGCGGCACTGATGGGCACTGATAGGCAGCACTAAAGGGCACTGATAGGCAGTACTAATGAGGTGGCACGGATAGGCGGCACTGATAGACAGCACTAATTAGGGGTCACGGATAGGCGGCACTGATATGCAGCACTGATAGGCGGCACTGATAGGTGACACTGATGATGGGTACTGATAGACGGCACTGACTGGCATCACTTCTGGGCACTGACTGGTGGCACTGACTGGCACAACCCCTGGGCACTGACTGGTGGCACTGACTGGCAGCACTGGTGGGTGGCACTGGTGGGCAGCACTGGTGGGTGGGCACAGGTGGGTGGCACTGGTGGGCACAGGTGGGTGGGCACAGGTGGGTGGCACTGTTGGGCACATGTAGGTGGCACTTCTGGGCACAGGTAGGTGGCACAGGTGGGTGCACTGCTGGGCACAGGTGGGGGCACTGCTGGGCACAGGTGGGGGCACTGCTGGGAACGGGTGGGCGGGGCTAGTGGGCGCACTGCTGGGCGGAACTTGCGGGTGTCACTGCTGGGCACCGATCATCAGGGCACTGATCATCAGTGCCCTGATGATCGGTGCCGATCCCCGCTCTGACAACTGCCGGTTCTCGGCAGTACTTTCCTCACGATCTGACAGCGTGAGGAAAGTGCAGCCGAGAACCGGCACTTGCATTTCCCTGTGATCAGCGTGTCATTGGACACCGCTGATCACGTGGTAAAAGGCCGGTGGGATCGGCCTTTCACCACATCACGTGATCAGCTGTGTCCGTAGGACACAGCGATCACGGAGATCGCCGGGTGCGCGCCCCCTGGGGCGCGCAGGAGAGCGCGTTCTGGGAGGACGTCATATGACGTCCACTCAGAACTGGCCGGCCGCGGTGAAGCCGTCATTCGGCTATGCGCGGTCAGCAAGAGGTTAATGTTATTTAAAATGACCTTTCATGTTCAATCTGCAGCCCTGAAATGTCCTGTGAAATCTTAGATTGTTAGTTCCAAGGAGCGGGACCCTCCTAACCCTCTTGTATTGAACTGTATTGTCTCCCTTTTATGATGTAAAGCGCTAAGCAAACTGTTGGCACTATATAAATCTTGTATAATAATATTAAAATAAATTTAATATGGCAACCTGAAGGGGTTCCATGTAGAGGGGATTGGTGTACAGAATGCCCCCAGAAATGTAATTTTCTGCTTCTGTGATTTGGATTACTAATTTTCTCAAGGTTTATTTTAGACAACACCTGTATTTAGACAACACCTATACAAGGTTTATTTTAGACAACACCTGTAGTATGGAATTTAAAGTGCAACTAAAGGGTGAATATCTATCCAATGTTCCCTTACCAGCGCAGGCATCTTCTTCTGAGTGCCGGTCTTCAGGTCTCTTCACTGGCCGGCGGAGGATGACCTCACTCCTGTTCGTATGCAGGAGCTACTCATCCCAGCACTCAGAGTCTGGCCCGACACTGTAAGCTGGGCTGCACATGCTCAGCTCCGTTTACAGCACCACAAAACAGAGCAAGCAGGTAGGTAGGTAGGTAGGGAATTTTGTTGCAGAAGAGAGAGCACATGTCTCTTCTACAATAATTCTTCAGTTCTGCTGTAAGTACTGGTAAGATACCTCCCAAGGGTTAATTCTAAAGGAATGCAGACACTGCAGTTTTCCTCATTAGAACACAGTGCACCAGCTGATGATAAACCAGTCACTCCCATTTAGAACTGGTCTGCAATCATTCTGGTGCAACAAAGCTATTTCTTCACACAAAAAAGGTTGGAATCTGCTACAAAGTTTTTATTAAAATCCCTTCAGTGTACATTGATTACTCAGACAGGATTTTTTTTTTTCTCACCAAAAGTGGAGTTGCTCTTTAAATTATATATGCTCTGTCTAATTACCATTAACAATACATGTTCAGCAGTGAATGTCCTCAAATTTTAAACTAAACATAATAAATGTACAGGACTAATGTTAAACACCGGTCTGTAAACGTTGAAATCTGCCTCCTTGCAGCACTATCTATCCTTTGATTGACCAAGAGAGAATTTCTTCTGTGAGCCGTTCTTCAGAAGAGAAGTGCTTTCCCCTCACTATGCCTTAATAGACTTTATCATTGTTGTTCTCTACCAAAGCTGATCTCTACCAGTTGACATGTCCTGACAGGGAACATGAGGACAAAAGGATAGAGCAGAGAGATGGCCTCATGGTCCATTGTTGCTTCTTCACTATCTAATTACAGGCTGAGAGCATGGAGGGAAATCAAGTCACCAAGCTGGCTGTGCTTTGTAGCACAGCTATTCACATATCAGAATTGGATGGACAGAAATACAAATGCTTTGGCAGGTAAAATGGCACCATTTATATGTATTTCATCTGTTTAGTTGGCAGTTTGCCTGGAGTTCAGCCTTAACCCTTTCACTGCCAGGTCCTGTGCTCCACTTTTAAACGAATTGGCCGAACCATTTTTGCAATTTTTCAATTGCTTTTTTATTTTTCCCTTACAGCTTTCAGAGTTTGTAAAAGACCCCCCCCCCCCCAAACCATATATCTTCTTAAAGGACATGACCCGTAGAATAAAAAGAAGGTGCTACTGATTTTTAAGGCTCAGCGATATTTGCGCAAATGTTTATCAAAACAATATTTCCACTGAAAATACACTAAAATCATTATTAGCAGATAAAAACAAAGCAAATCTTGTAAAATACCTGTAAAATATAAAAGTTTAACCTGTGTTGAGTTAATAAATGATAATTTAATAATAAATAAGTAATACAAATATTTGTACATTTTATATTGCACCTTTTTGTGAAATGGTAAAAATTGAATGTACGCAAAAAATGTAAATATCCAAATTTCTCTAAGAAACTGGAGGTTTATCTTTGTTCACCTATAGCTTTCAGAGTTTGTGAAAGACCCCCCAAACCATATAATTTCTGAAAGCATAGGACCTGTAGAATAAATGGAAGGTTCTACTGATTTTTTAGGCCTTGAGATATTTGCACAAATGTTCATCAAGTCGTTGTTTTCACTTAAAATACAGTAAAAAAATTTTAGTGGATAAATATATGACAAAATTTAAAAAATTCCTGCTAAATTCCTACTAAATATTAAAGCTAACACTATTGAGTTAATAAATAACAAAAATTTGTAAATTTTGAATTGTACTTTTTTGTGAAATGATGAAAATGGAGCGTGTGCAAAACTGCAATTTTAAAACCAATTTAGTCTTAAAATCTGGAGGTTGCCATTTTTCACTTGCAGCTTTCAGAATTTGAAAGGATCCCCCAAACCATTCATTTTCTGAAAGCACATGACCTGTAGAATAAAAAAAAGTGCTACTGATTTTTTTAGCCCCTTCAGTAGTTTATCAAATCGCTATTTTCAGTAAAAATACACTGAAATCATTATTAGTGCACACAAACACAACCTACTTTTTTTAAATTCCTGCAAAATTTCTACTAAGGCCTTGTTAACATGAGGCGTACTAAAATGTATGCTCGTGGACGGCCGTGTCTACCTGCATGGGGATGCCCAGGTGTTCTGTGCATTCACATACAGGCAGTTCCAATCATGTCAATTGGGATGCAACGGCTGCATGGGCATACCACCTGTACCCATACCCACACGGATGTCAGATTGGGAACAGCAGCTATGCCCATGCAATGGCTGCATGGGTATAGCCACTGTTCCCAATTTGACATCCGTGTGGGTACACGACCCCGAATGCAGACAGTGTGAGTTCAGGGATATGCACCCAGACCCACATAGATGTTAAATTGAGAGCAATGGCTGTTTCCATGCAGGTGCTACGGAAAACCTATGCATCCCTGTGTGGGTAAACATGGCCTTGCAGGGGCATACGCTGTGTATGCCCTGTGTGAACAAGGCTTTTCTAGGTTTTTTTTTTTTTTAATTTATTTATTTTTACAATTTTAGTTTTTAATACTTTGTATTTTTTTATTTTTTTTTGTGGAGGGGGGCTTTCTTGAGATATCAGAGGTCTACGCAGACACCTGATGTCTCTTTTTTTTTTTTTTTTGAGACCGAGAATGGGACTGATGATGGTCACTTTCTCTGCAGCCTAAGCTGCAGATTACATGAATGAATAAGGAGTCTGTATAGAGCAGGGGTGGCTAACCTGTGGCTCTCCAGCTGTTGTGGAACTACATTTCCCATGAGGCATTGCAAAGATGGGAAGTTACTGACTTGCAGAGGCATGATGGAACTTGTAGTCCTGCAGCAGCTGGAGAGCCGCAGGTTGGCCACCCCTGGTATAGAGACTCCTTTTCATTCATAAACTGACATAGTAAACACTGTTTACTATGCTCAGTTATCAATAGATACAGGAGTGATCAGTTGTGATTGATGACTGTATCTACTGAAGGAAAAGGAGGGGGCTGGTAAACACATGTTTACTAAGCCCCGCTTCCCCCTACTCTCCATCCTGACAGCATTCCCAAGTGCTGGAGCAGCAGTGGGAGGGAGAGGAGGGAACACCACCCAGCAGCCAGTCAAGATCGGTGATTCGGGGGCCATTGAGGGGGGAAGCAACGTGGCAGGGGGAGGTCAGCATAATGGGGGGGAGCGAAGCCGGCGGCTGCAGGGGATTGGATATGCCAGTGGGAGTAGGCACGGATCCTGGATGGGGGGGATCGGTGCTGGTGGGGGGGGGTCAGCAAAATTAGAGTAGGGGGTGGCATTTAAAAAAATAGCGGCGGTGGAAAGTAGAGGCTAAAGACAGGGAAGCCAGAGCAGGGGTGGCATGGGGGGCGGGTGTTACATTTGAGGCATATAGCTCTGATCAGCGGCTTGTTAACCGCTAATCAGTGCTATCTGCTTGTTCAGCAATGTCTGCTGAACAGTTTGCTGTAAGTGACACTGAAGTGACCATGAGCTTACAGCAAGAGGAGGAATGTAGGTCTGTATGGTGTACAGACCTGGCCAGCAGAAACAGTACAGTATGTCCGTATGCCTGGCAGTGAAAGGATTAAGAGGACTCCTATTTTTTTTTTTTTTTTTTTCCTCCAACACATTGTGGGAGATTTACTAAAACTGGACCACTCAGAATCTGATGCATCTGTGGATGGTAGTTAATCAGCTTCTTCAATTAAAGTGTTTACTAAACCCTGGACCCTGCATTCACTATATCCGGTCTCCCACAGTACATAGAACATGGAAATGCAATTATTTTAGTAAATATAAACTGCTAAATACCTTTTCTCATCAGCAGTTAGAGTAGTCTTGTGACTTCTAGCAGTGTCCAGCAGAGCACTGGTAAAGTTTGTAGGAGGAGTTTTTAGTCTCCCCTATGAGGCTGGAAGACCCCCGACTTTCTGTCTGGACAGTGCTGATTGGTCCTGTGATGATTACATGCACTCTCCCAAGAAAAAAAAAAAAAACTCAAGCAATACACACCAACCTGAGCATGTGCAGCTTGCCTTCAAGCTTCTGTTTATCAGGAGATACAGTGAAGGAAATAAGTATTTGATCCCCCTGCTGATTTTGAATGTTTGCCAACTTACAAAGAAATGATCAGTCTAAAAATCGAATGGTAGGTGTGTTGTAACACAGAGACAAAATAGCAACAAAAGAAATGCATGTCTAACAAATTATGCACTGATTTGCATGTTCATGAGGGAAATACGTATTTGATCCCCTATCATTCAGCAGGATTTCTGGCTACCAGGTGTCTTTCATACAGGTAACAAGCTGAGATTAGAAGCAGTCTATTAAAGGGAGTGCTGCTAATCTCATTTTGTTACCTGTATAAAAGACACCTGTCCACAGGACAACAATCAAACAATCAGATTCCAAACTCTCCACCATGGCAAAGACCAAAGAGCTGTCCAAGGATGTCAGGGACAAGATTGTCGACCTACACAAGGCTGAACTGGGCTTCCAAACTATCACCAAGCAGCTTGGTGAGAAGGTGACAACAGTTGGTGCAATTATTCGCAAATGGAAGAAACACAAAACAACTGTCAGTCTCCCTAGGTCTGGTGCACCATGCAAGATCTCACCTCGTGGAATGTCAATGATCATGAGAACAGTGGGGAATCATCCCAGAACTACACGTGAGGCTCTTGTCAATGATCTCCAGGCAGCTGGGACCACAGTCACCAAGAAAACAATTGGTAACACACTACGCCGATGATGACTGAAATCCTGCTGTGCCCGCAAGGTCCCTCTGCTCAAGAAGGCTGGCCTGTCTGCATTATTCAGATGTTCAGTGGCAAACTTCAGAGGAGGACTGGTTGAAAGTGTTGTGGTCAGATGAGACCAAAATTGAGCTCTTTGGCATCAATTCAACTCACTGCGTTTGGAAGAGGAGGATTGCTGCCTATGACCCCAAGAACACCATTCCAACTGTCAAACATGGTGGTGGAAACATTCTGCTTTGGGGGATGTTTTTCTGCTAAGGGGACAGGACAACTGCACCGCATCAAAGGGATGATGGACGGGGCAATGTACCGTCAAATCTTGGGTGAGAACCTTCTTCCCTCAGCCAGGGCATTGAAAATGGGTCGTGGATGGGTGTTCCAGCATGACAATGACCCAAAACACACGGTCAAGTCAACAAAGGAGTGGCTCAAGAATAAGCACATTAAGGTCCTGGAGTGGCCTAGCCAGTCTCCAGACCTTAATCCGATTGAAAATCTGCGGAGGGAACGGAAAGTTATATACGAGTGAGTTATATATGAGTGCTATACGTCAGCCACCAAACCTTAAAGACTTTCATGAACATGCAAATCAGTGCATAATTTGTTAGACATGCATTTCTTTTGAAATTTTTGTTGCTACTCTGTCTGTTACAATGCACCTACCATTGGATTTTTAGACTGATCATTTCTTTGTGAGTGGGCAAACATTCAGAATCAGCAGGGGAGCAAATACTTATTTCCTTCACTGTATATTGGGGACAGTAGAAGGGGAGGATCAAAGGAGACCTAATCAAAATCCTTTGTACACAATGCAGATTAACCCCTTAGGTTCCATAGTGAGTATAACCAGCATGCTTTACTGCCTATACAGACAGATTTTACTGTCGTGGGTTTAGTAACACTTTAAGCTTTGACAATGAAACCTGGAATCTAATTGGATTCTATGCAGAGGTGCACCAGATTTGGTACACTCCAGTTTTAGTAAATCCCTCCCATTTATTTGGGAAGTAGACCTCTCATAGGGCTTGTTTTTTTGCATGGAATCAATGCAGGTCACTGCAAGGGCACATAAAAGAAACAATGGTTTTAAATGTGCCTCCATCACACCACATTGTTGTATAAATGTGCAATGCTTTAAAATGCAACTTGTCTGCATTTTAACACAATGGACATGCATGCATGTAAATGCAACACAACTAGAAGTAAACATAAATACTTTGTTCTTAGTATATTGACCCCTTCCTGGGACCTGTTGCTTCACAATAAATGACCTGAACAGTTGCATAAAACCTAACACAATGCATGTTAAATGCATATGAACACACATGCATTTTCAATGAGTTGCGGTGAGTTTTCATATGCAGTATGGTGTGAAAGGACCGATTATGCTTTATTGTATTTATTATATTTATTTGGATTTAAAAATACTCAATAACAGAATCTGGGGTGAAAAAGGCATTGACTAGGAGATACTAAAACTGTGCATAGAGTTTATACCTGCCATTTCCTTAACCATATATCCTCAGGTACCTGCTTATTTTTCTAAAATTTGTACAGGCTGTCATTCCTACAATAGAATATGATTACACGCGGCATTTTACAATGTAACTTCAACCATCCATATTCAGACCCTGTGAAAGCTCAATTTTTAATGACCGTTACACAAACTTCTTTTTTTTTCCCCAAACATACAAATATGCAACATTTCTGTAATGTATAATATGCTTATTTGATTAAATTTCTGCATTTAAACATGTCTGTGGTATAATTTTGCTTTTGTTTTTCTCATTTAATAATCCATTAATACTGGAACTATCTAGAACATAGCTGAAAATACAGATATTATTGTGGGTAAATGAATAGAAGACATTCAAAGTTGTTTTTTTGTTTTTTTTAATTAGGAATCCACTATGACCTAAATGTCATGTTATGTGCAATCATTTCTCTATGATTGTGACCTGCAGCAGTCCCAACTTGTTGATTGGTGTGGGTTTCTCACTAGTTAAAGGAAAAACTTTTGTGCTGTGTGTAAATGAGTGAAATAAGGAAACAGCCAGTTCAATTCAAAATGCCCCCAAAATCCTATCTTAATTGTGCAGTACAGAACATAAAAGTTGATTCTTAGACCATGGGTCTATCCTTGGCCAACCTAGTACTAAAAGAGGTTGCATGTCATCTTTCCTCCTTATCTCCTTTTTAATGTGCTTGGTTCTCTCCACATGTTGTCCTTAGACCACCTCTGTGACTGCTCTACAAACTGTCACCTAAAGATCTCCCAGCACCTCTAATCCCCTGATATTCATCAGTTAGGCAGTTTACTGAAATGCACATTTTGAGAAGAGTGTGGAAGTGTTAGATCTTTGAACAGTGTTTTTACTGCTAAGCTTTCCTGTCTTACTGACAACACTTCCCATTTCTTGCATGGGTGTTGCAGGACAGGAGGTGGGGGGGGGAGAGATTCTGTTCAAAGGGGTTAAAGAAATTGAAACCTGCTGCAATTTTTATCTCTGCCCTAATTGATCCAAAACTAAATTAAATTGGCTAAATCAATCCATAAACTAAATTAAAGTTGGCAGAAGGTGGGGATTCTACTGAAAAGTGCCTTGTTTGGTGTCAGAGGCACCTTTATTTCACCCCCCCCCCCCATGAAGCCAGATATACTCGCTTTAGTGCCCCCCACCCCCCTGGTCAAAGTCCTTCGCCATCATCAGTTCCATAGTGGGGGACTGCAAATCTAGCACTGCAGTGGTGCCCGATACCACCCATCTCCTGTCATCACCCTATGATAATGCCTTCCTCCTCCTTCCCTGAGAGGATCCTGCTGCCAGCCATCCAATAGGAAGTGTTCATGTCACACAGGCAGGGACATGGACACCCGAAGAAGGACCCTACCAGGAAGTAAACACAAGTAGAGAAGGTTTGGCCAGCAGCATTATGTGACTGTGGCTTTAGGTAAGTAAGGAAGGGCAATTAGTTATATGATTGGTGGGAGGTAGCAATAACAGGGCATCTATTTTTGTCCTGGGGAGGGGCTTTAGAGTTGTGATGCCTGTACAAGAAATTATGTTTATATTAGTCACCAAGACAATAAGGCACATACAGCTAAAAAATAATCTACTAAAGATTAACATGGGTCTCTCTCCAATGTAGAGATTTTTTTTTTTATCTGTCCACTAGATGGCATCTAGGCACAGGAAAGTTCCACCCAAAGAAAAACACTAAGGCTGAATTTGCCCAACTTCCACTCTATTCAGTGTGCAGTGATGTGCAGCCTTTTTATTCACAGTCAAAATGCTTTATTTTTCTTTCCTTATTATGCATTGCAGGCCTCCTCACAATACAGAGGTGTCACATTTAAAATGTTCCGGGGAAGGGGGGAGGTATGGTTTGGACTTTGCAGACATCTTTTCCCAGGACATTTCAAATGCTTTGGTCTGGAATGTTATCCAGAAGCCATCCAATTTTGCAACTTAACATTCTGGCAGTGTGGGACAGCCAGGATCAGCTATCCGATTGCTGCATCCACATGACCCCAGAAACCAGGCTTGGCTTGGTGGGTCACAAGTCTGGTGCTGAAAATTTTTTTTTCCCTCAATATGGTCTGGATGGTTCTCGCAACAAACGCCCGTCCTTACTTTCTTTCAGTTCAAGGGACTTGGTCATCAGAGGAAGTTTATCCTCTGATCAATGTTCTGGAGGTTGATTGCCCCTTGAACGGTGGATCCTCTCAACTCCGTGATCATCCAACCAGGATATTCAGTTAGACAACATCATGACCATGGCTTACATTAACCATCAGGGAGGAACCAAAAGTCTCAAAGCTTATAGAAAAGCAGATCTGATACTTGTTTGAACAGAAAATCATGTTCCAGCCCTGTCTATTTTGCACATCCTGGGCATCGAAAATTTTCAGGCGGATATTCTCACTCAAAGCGGAAGAAAATCTGGCACTCAAAACTATAGATACTCCAATGAAAAGTGGAAATAGAAATGTGTCATATAAGATTGATGGTATGATTCAGCTCAGACTTACAAAGAACATGATATAATCATATATGCACACAAATGGTAAATAAAGTCCGTAAAAAAATGTCTCTGAATGCTGGCTGGAAGTAAGCGTGGTTAGCAGCAGCCGTCCTAAAGAGCAGGGCCAGCTCTGTATGCAAAGATGAGAAAGAAGAGGAACTGGAGGCGCCAGACTAAGTGCAGTATATTAGTATAAAGTTTAATTTGTTGATATAAAAACACTCACAAGAACAAGGATAACATAAAGCTCATCTGTGTTGGGGTGTATGACCACTCTCCTCCCTTCTATAGGGTATCGCCGGACATGCCAGAATGACAGCTGGAGCCGTGGGTGTAGTAGAGAGGATCTTCCTTGGGTATAGGGATGTATTGGAGCTGGTCAACGGTGCCTGTAACCCAGAAATGGCCGCACAACCAGCATGGACTGCACCGGCGGAAGGGACGTCACCGGAAGTATCAGAGGGAAGATCTCAGGAGCACAGACTAGGCTACGCGCCCAGACATTCTCACTCATCATCATATAGACTCGGAAAAGTGGTTTCTTCATCATGTATTTATGGACCTCTATCGAAGGTAGGGGATACAGGGGTGGGTCTTCAGGCTTTCAGGTTCAACAGCAAACTGGACAAATTTGTTTCCAGGTTCAGAGATCATCTGGCATTTATGGTGGATGCCCTGGTGACTCCTTGGGATCAGTTCACCCTGATTTATGCTGTTTCTACTCAAACTCTTTCCTCACCTGCTTTCCAATCCCTCTGCCAGGAGTCTGTTGAACTCTGAGTCTGAGAGTTCCTGTGGCATAATGGGGCTGGATGGTGCATCAAGAGGTACTTCCATTTAGGGCAGTATGTACCCAGGATAAATGCCCAGTACACTAGCAGCCTGCATTCTGGGCATTCATCCCTGGGCATATACTGCCTTAAATAAAAGTACCCCTAGATGCACCAGCCAGCCACAGAAGCTGTCAGCCTCTCATAGAGTATGACAGACTGGTGGAAATAAAGCTGAGCTGTACACCTGTGTCCTCCACTTGCAGCTAAACACTAGAGTCTGTGCCCTGGGGTTAAACACCCAGTGTTCATGGAGCCTAATCCACTCCTATCCTTGATTACTAAATTAAGCATTTGGGGGCGCAAGAGGTTACACTGGCTGACTGTCCTTACAGCTTTGCTTTTCTAGGCTCCAGTGTTCCTGAAGGTGGCAGTATAGCTCAGTTTCAGTATACTATCTTGTGTCCCATAATGTCCTCCAAGAAAGAGATTTTACAGGTAAGACAAAAGTCCTATTTTAGAATGTGGGTGTTAAGGAGTTTTAATAGGCTTTTTCAATGAAGAGAAAGCTTGCTTCCCATCCTATTTTATTTTTATCCAGTTTTATGATTGAGTGAATGTTTTATTTTGAAGAAAGGTCTCTTTGGCTTCTTGTTTTTCAGACTTGAGCAGTTCAATGAACAGGCATAGGTAACCTGCATATAAAATACCATATGTGCTCATCAACTCAAGTCTATAGCTCGAGGAAACGAGTTGGCTCATCATGATTTGTTCATGGCAATTCATTTATATATTCATTTATGTTTTGACACAAACTATGCAGAATAAACTTTCTATTGAAATAACAATGTGTCTTTATTCCGCACAAACTTCAGATATTCAAGATGCAAATGGGCTTGTTTATTTAACAGATACACTTTGTACTATGTAAGCAGCACTTTATGTTCATTTAAACAAAAAGTTAATATTTAGTTAGAAAATGAGGTTCCTGTGTTTCAACGTGAATGCTGCACAGTCATACTTACCGTCATAGTGAGTCATATTTATTAAATACTGAATAAAATGTTCCTTTTTTACCTTTAGCCTGGGTTCACATATATGCAGTGTGGTTTATCGCATGTGATTCGCACAGGAACCACACCGCATTCCTGCACAAATAACATGCGATTTGTGTGCGGTGCAATTGGAGCCATACATTTTGTATGGCTCTAATCGCACCGCATCTGCACCAAAAATGTGCAGGACCCTTTTTTTTGGTCCGCAATAGAATCGGATCGCATGGGTATTCACATCTCTGCGATCTGATTCTGCACACCGCACCACGTTTTGCGGACCGCTTTCAGGGTGTTGTTAATATACACACCCGCAGCGGTTCGCATGAACGAGGTGCGATTCTGATGCGGTGCAGAATTCGCACAGAAAATGCACCACATCAGTGTGAACCAGGGCTTATGGTACACCTTTCTGATCAGGTCTCTACTACTAGAGCTTGTGAAAGCATTACTGTAGCATTATTGCACAGTATATATTATTATTATACAGTATTTGTAAAGCGCCAATAGTTCGCTCAGCGCTGTACATTACAAAGGGGGACAGAACAATAACAATACAATGCAAAACATGAGGGGATCGAGGGCCCTGCTCTGTCGAGCTTACAAAAAAAAGGACTGACTCATAGCTTTCAAAGCTCTCTACATGTACAGTAATAAAGCTTATGTGTGCGTATGTATGTATATATATATATATATATATATATATATGTATGTGTATGTATATACAGTGGTGAAAAAAAGTATTTAGTCAGCCACCAATTGTGCAAGTTCTCCCACTTAAAAAGATGAGAGAGGCCTGTAATTGGTATCATAGGTAGACCTCAACTATGAGAGACAAAATGAGAAAACAAATCCAGACAATCACATTGGCTGATTTGGAAAGAATTTCTTTGCAAATTATGGTGGAAAATAAGTATTTGGTCAATATCAAAAGTTCATCTCAATACTTTGTTATATATCCTTTGTTGGCAATGACAGAGGTCAAACGCTTCCTGTAAGTCTTCACAAGGTTGGCACACACTGTTGCTGATATGTTGGCCCATTCCGTCATGCAGATCTCCTCTAGAGCAGTGATGTTTTGGGGCTGTCGCTGGGCAACACAGTCTTTCAACTCCCTCCAGAGGTTTTCTATGGGGTTGAGATCTGGAGACTGGCTAGGCCACTCCAGGACCTTGAAATGCTTCTTACGAAGCCACTCCTTCGTTGCCCGGGCGGTATGTTTGGGATCATTGTCATGTTGGAAGACCCAGCCATGTTTCATCTTCAATGCTCTTGCTGATGGAAGGAGGTTTGCACTCAAAATCTCACGATACATGGCCCCATTCATTCTGTCCTGTACATGGAACAGTTGTCCTGGTCCCTTTTGCGGAGAAACAGCCCCAAAGCATGATGTTGCCACCCCCATGCTTCACAGTAGGTATGGTGTTCTTTGGATGCAACTCAGCATTCTCTCTCCTCCAAACACGACGAGTTGTGTTTCTACCAAACAGTTATATTTTGGTTTCATCTGACCATATGACATTCTCCCAATCCTCTTCTGGATCATCCTAATGCTCTCTAGCAAACTTCAGATGGGCCCGGAAATGTACTGGCTTAAGCACGGGGACACGTCTGGCACTGCAGGATCTGAGCCCCTGGTGGCGTAGTGTGTTACTGATGGTAGTCTTTGTTACATTGGTCCCAGCTCTCTGCAGGTCATTCACTAGGTCCCCCTGTGTGGTCCTGGGATTTTTGCTCACCGTTCTTGTGATCATTTTGACCCCATGGGGTGAGATCTTGCGTGGAGCCCCAGATCGAGGGAGATTATCAGTGGTCTTGTATCTCTTCCATTTTCTAATTGTTGCTCCCACAGTTGATTTGTTCACACCAAGCTGCTTGCCTATTGCAGATTCAGTCTTCCCAGCCTGGTACAGGTCTACAATTTTGTTTCTGGTGTCCTTCGACAGCTCTTTGATCTTCACCATAGTGGAGTTTGGAGTGTGACTGTTTGAGGTTGTGGACAGGTGTCTTTTATACTGATAACAAGTTCAAACAGGTGCCATTGATACAGGTAATGAGTGCAGGACTGAGGAGCCTCTTAAAGAAGAAGGTACAGGTCTGTGAGAGCCAGAAATCTTGCTTGTTTGTAGGTGACCAAATACTTATTTTCCACCATAATTTGCAAATAAATTCTTTCCAAATCAGCCAATGCGATTGTCTGGATTTTTTTTCTCATTTTGTCTCTCATAGTTGAGGTCTACCTATGATGCCAATTACAGACCTCTCTCATCTTTTTAAATGGGAGAACTTGCACAATTGGTGGCTGACTAAATACTTTTTTGCCCCACTGTGTGTGTGTGTATATATATATATATATATATATATATAGACACGTACATGTAACAATAACCTCCTCACTTTTACTTAAAGCAGTATTAAACCTAAAACCAATAGTGCAATATATTGCAGTTTACCAATCATGAAATGTGGCTGCATGAGGTTTATTTCGTAGGCTCCTCTGAATGAAGGAGCAATAGAAAACCTTTGGACAGCAGCATTGTGAGTCACTGGGGAGGGGAGCGTTAGGTGCACTAGCTGATTTAGATACACTGACAAATTGAAGTTGTTAATACATAAATACACGTTTTAAGCAGTTGTCACAGTAAGTTTTTTTTTTCCTTTTGGGATAAAGGTATTGCATAAATAAAAGCTGATCATTGTAAGCATCCCTGTCAATGGTAAATGGTTCGTCTCAACACTGTAACTGCTACATCTGCAGGACAGCTTGTTCTTTTGAAAACCAACATACTTGCTGGCCAGAACACCAGGAAATAATGAAAGAAAGAAAACCGTTTTAATAGAGGAAGTGTTAAGAGACATTGTGAGTCTAGCTTCAGAGTATACCAAAGCATGCTTATCATGCATTATTTATCTCAAACGCAGTCAATTCACACCAAAAAATGCATGTTACATACCGCATGCATTAATTTAAAAACAAATATTTTTTTTTTTCGTATTTGCCTTGTTTTTTTCCATCTTATTTTATCACAGATTGTACCTCCTGGCTGCAGTAGTGAAAAGACATGTGCTTCCCCCAACCCTACCAGGCCTTTCGGGTCCGAAAAAATATTTCTTTTAAAACGGCACGAGATCCCTCCCGAAATCCTTACCAGACTCTTATCTTATAAACCATGCAGCCCGACAGGCCAGGAAAGGGGGGATTGGCATGTGCCCCCCTCCTGAACCATGCCACATGCCCTCCACATGGCAGGTTGGGAGGGGGGTGCCCCTGACTGTCTCCATGTTCATGAGAACAGGGGCCTCTTCCCCACAACCCTGGTCCTGTGGTTGTGAGCGTGTGAGGGGCTGATTTATCAGTATTTGATAGCCCCCTTTTAAAAGGGCCCCCGAGACCCTGAACCCCAACACCTCCCCCCCTCCATATGTGAATGATCTCGCAGCACCTGGACATTTTGAGCAAGGATATACTCTGGAATTTCCATTGTATGGGCTCATATGTTCATGTGCAAAAGGCCTAATAAGTCCCTCAATATAAATTATGTCATCTAGTGTCGATCATGATGAGCAACCAGCTGTTAACACAACAATGCTTTGTTTACAAACAGAACAAAGCCGCCATGGCAGTGTCCAGGTACGCATGCCTTTTTTAACCACTTGCCCTCCAGAGGATTTACCTCCCTTCCTGACCAGGCCATTTTTTGCAATACGATGCTGCATTATTTTAACTGACAATTGTGTGGTCATGCAACGCTGCACCCACATGAAATTTATGTCCTTTTTCCCCACAAATGGAGCTCCAGTAAAAAAAATATTACAAATAAAATTTCATCATAAATTTAGGCCAAAATGTATTCTGCTACATGTATGCTAAAAAAAAATCCCAATACGTGTAAATTAATTGGTTTACGTGAAAGTTATAGCGTTTACAAATGGCGGTATATATAGTGGAATTTTTTTCTATATACTAGTAAGAGCGACAATCAGCGACTTCTAGCTGGACTGCGGCGGGTATTCTGACATGGGGGGAACTGACTGTCACTGACATTCCCAGTGACACTAATACAGTGATCAGTGCTAATAAAAAGCACTGACACTGTACTAATGACACTGGGTAGGAAGGGGTTAACTGTGTGCTGTGTGTGTTTTACTGTTTGCTGTGTTGTGCTGTGTAAGCACGCTGCTTTGCAGAGCAATACAAAGCAGCGTGATGGTGCTGACGGGAGAGATCTGTATTGTTTACATCCAGAACTCTCCCCCGTCAGTGTTCCTCGGCGATCACCGGGTGCGGGCAGCGAATCTCAAGCCAGGACCCTGTGATCAACAGCTGTAGCCACCAATGGCGGCGCGGGTAGGGCGCGCATGCCCCCTACCCCGAAATACAAACTCACGTATATATACGTGATTTTGCGCAGCCTTACCAGCCTATAGCAGTAGTTCAAATATAGCAATATGGCGGTCGTGAAGCGGTTAACCACTTGCCCTTCAGAAGATAAACCCCCCCCCCCCCCCCCCGACCAGGTCATTTTTTGCTATTCAGCAGTGCGCTATTTTAACTGATAATTGCGCAGTCATGCAACACTGTACCGGAAAGAAATTTATTTCATTTTTTTCAAACAAATAGAGCTTTCTTTTTGGGGTATTTGATCACCACTGGTTTTTTTATTTTTTGTGATATAAATGAAAATTTTGAAAAAAAAATTTGTTTCTACTTTCAGTTACAAAAAAAATCCAATAAACTCAAATTTAGTCATACAATAAGGGCAAAATGTATTCTGCTACATGTCTTTTGTAAATAAAAAATCCCAATATGTGTATATTAATTGATTTGTGTGAAAGTTATAGCGTCTACAAACTATGGTGTATATGTACTGGAATGTACACAGCTTTTACTTTCTGACTTCCTATCACATTTCTTGAGGTGCTAAAATGCCAGGGCAGTACAACCCCCCCCCCCCCAAATTACCCCTTTTTGGAAAGTAGATACCCCAAGGAATTTGCTGGGAGGTATGTTGAGTCCATGGAAGATTTTATTTTTTTTGCCACACATTTTTGGAGAATGACAATTTTTTTTAAAGTTGTCACTTAACTGATATATTGCTTAAGTATGCCATGGCGTTATGTGCAGTAACACCCCAAAACACATTCTGCTACTTCTCCCGAGCTTGGGGATACCACACGGGAGAGACTCTTTGGCAGCCTATCCACATACAGGCCCCAAAATCCACATACAGGCCCCAAAAAGGGCATATTTCCTCATATTACTTCCTCTTTACCTATCACAGTTTCGGAGGCCTAAAATGCTAGGATAGAACACACACACACCTTGCAGGTGGTCGGCAAGCAGTTAAAAAAAGAGACCCTTTGGAGAAAAAAAATCTCAATACAGTTTATTTTATTTTTTTAACAATATTGTACTACTCGGGTGGGGGGAGCAGGGATTTTTAAAATTTTTCTTTACAGTTTGCTTTGCATGACAGTTCAAAATAATATTGATCTATGATTGGCTAGAGCTGTTCACATGGTACAGGGTGCTGTGATTGGCCCCATGTATCATGTGAGAGCTGTGGGCCAATCACAGCTTACCAGGAAGAAAAGCAGAGCTGTTTTGAATCAGACTGATTCATAACAGCTTTGCTAACATTGTGATCGCGTAGCAATCACATGGCCACCGGGTCCCATTCACCAGGATCTTCATTCCGCTGTATATTGTGGACACAGCGGTCATGGATGGGGAGCGCTGCATGCCCAGCTGTGTTAGTACAGCCAGAGCAACGTACCTGTACACCACTTTTGCTGTAGCTGCCAGCCGTCCACAATACATTGTGGGCAGTCTGCCAGCAGTTAAATAATGTCTTGCAAACTGGCCTTGAAAAAGTCCAAGAAAAAATAAGATTCTGCTCCTATAGACAATGCAGTTTTGCCACTATGTTCGGGTTTAGAGGATTTTTTTCAAATGTTTGGCAAATGTCCAGTTAACTGAATTTTGCTTGGTTTGCACTTCTCTTCACAAATGCACTTGTTTCTTTTGTTATCTTCTTCTTTGCCTGTCCCATCTTTACACAAAATCTTTTAATGGTGCTTGGATTGATGGATTGTTTGTAGATTTGGATATGTATGGAGCTAGTAAAAAAAATACATATTCACCTCAATGCTGCAGCATCACTGTGATGCTGCAGCTGTCCCTCGCCAGCTGTAATGCCCTGTACACACGATGAGAATATCGGACGAACGATCGGACGTTTTTTTTTCGCCTGCTAGTCTCACATCGAAAGGAAAAAGGTTACTAAAGATACAAAAATTCTCCTTTGAAAGAAAAGAAATTCGAAAGTGATGTCATGTATTGCGTTGTATTTGTATTGTATTTACAGATGACTACTGTACTGATTAAACGAAAATCGTGCAATCTGGTGTCGTACGAGAAACATTTTTGCGCTTGTCCCTTCGGATATTGTCATACGAATTGTCGTGATCGGCTCTCGAAAGCTGTGTACTGACGATCCGATTATCGGACGATCGGTCCTCGAACGAAAATTTTCGGACGATTTTCTTATAGTGTGTACGAGGCATTAGACCAAGAACTGTCCATGTACACATCGTCATTTACAGGCAGTTGAGTTTACAGTCTTTTTTTGGATGCAGAAAACTTGAGTTCTGGAGTCGATTTTTTCAGCGTTTCAAACGCCAAATGCTTGTAAATGCATGTAAACGCGGCTAACCGCATTTATAAGCTATTGCGTTTGAAAAATTTTTTTTAACTCTTCCATTTCCAGATGCTGTCCAGATCCTTTTTTCATCATGAAAAATGCATGCAAAGCGTTTTTGAATGAAAGAAAATATGTTAGACACTGCTACAATAATTTCTGCACAGAAATGAGCTTGAACACATCCAAACACCATGAAAAAAAGAAAGCTAATCTCAACAAATACTGCTCTCTCTGCTTCTGCTCTCTCTATTTCTCTCAAAATGTCTGAAATAGTTAATTTTTTATTGTTTTTCAGTGCATTCTGGGCATTTTCGAAGGTCTCCTGAGGTTATATTTAAAAAACACTTCTAAACGCAAACGCTCATAAACACGGTATGCAAACGCGAGTAAACAGACGTTTTTTAACCTACGTTTTCCAGCAGTCAGTTTCCATCATTCAGAAGTGTCCCGTGTACATGGGGCCTTATTCCTGGCTGCCATTACAGCAGACCACAATTTGTCCGTGTCAGAATGGACACAGATGGAGTCATCTGCGCACTCTGCTCCAATCAGCAGGGGATTTATGAACTGATCCCCTGCTGATTGGCACAGTATCCACCCCATGTGAAAGGGGCCTAAGTAGCTTGTACTATCCTGTTGTCAGATCAGTTAACAAATGATTGTTGTATTTTCCTTTTGCTACTGGTTACCGTATTTCGCACATTGTTTTATTATTCATAACACTTGCTGAATAAGGTTCATGTACAGTTGTGAAAAAGTTTGAATACCCTGGCAGAAATCATGAAATTACTGCATTGATATTGAAAATATGACTGATCATGCCAAAAAACTGTCTTTTATTTAACCACTTTAATACCAGGCACTTTTTCCCCCTTCCTGCTCAGGACAATTTTCAGCTTTTAGCACTGTATCACTTTGAATGACAATAGTGCAATCATGCAACACTGTACCCATATTACATTTTAAAATAATTTTTCACACAATTAGAGCTTTCTTTTGGTGATATTTAGTCACCACTGTGTTTTTATTTTTTTTGCTAAATAAATGAAAAAAGCCTAAAAATTAAAAAAAAACTGTCTTTGTTTCTGTTATAAAAATTTGCAAATAAATAAACTTTTTTCATAACTTTGGGCCAAAATATATTCTGCTACATTTTTTTTTGTTGAAAGTAACCCAAATCAGTGTATATTATTTAGCATGTAGGAAAGCTATAGAGTCTACAAACTATGGTATATACAGTTGTGCTCAAAATTTTGCATACCCTTGGTGGATTGGTAACAGTATGAATCATTTTTAACCACTTGCCCTCCAGAGATTTACACCCCTTCCTGACCAGGCCATTTTTTGTGTTACGGCACTGCATTACTTTAACTGAAAATTGCAACGCTGCAGCATAAATTTTTATTACTTTGATTTTTTTTATTTTTTTTTACTGAACATGCTTAATAGCAAAAAGTCCAAAATATTGTTTTTTTTTTCTCAAAATTGTCGGTCTTTTTTTGCTTATAGCGCAAAAAATAAATACCCGCACAGGCAATGAAAGACCACCGAAAGAAAGCTCAATTCGTGGGAAAAAAAGTTTGCATTCTCTTGGTGGATTGGTAACAGTATGAATCATTCTTAGCCACTTGCCCTTCAGAGGATTTACCCCCCTTCCTGACCAGCCCATTTTTTGCGTTATGGCGCTGTGTTACTTTAACTGACAATTGCGCGGTCGTGCAACGCTGCACCCTAAATTTATGACGAAATTTGTTTTTTCATTTTTTTTTACTGGACATGTTTAATAGCAAAAAGTCAAAATTGTCGGTCTTTTTTTTCTTATAGCGCAAAAAATAAAAACTGCACAGGCGATCAAATACCACCGAAAGAAAGCTCAATTCGTGAGAAAAAAGTGTGGGACCTGGTGATTGACATCCGTGGCCGCGAATGGTGGCGCGGGTAGGGCACGCATGCCCCCTACCTGGAAATGCTAAATCATGTATATATATATGTGATTTTGCACACCCGTGTCGCTTTGTAGCAGTATATCTGCTATACGGCGGCGGGTAAACGGTTAAAGAAAACATGAGTGAGCAGGCAAAACACATTTCTTTTGTTTCTTATGGGATTCATATTCAACTGTAGGTCATAACAGAATAGCACAATAATAAAACAAAACATTGCATTAAGTAAACAAATAAATGACACCGGTTCAAAAGTCTGAATAACCTTACTTCCTAATACTGTGTATTGCCCTCTATAGCATCAATGACAGCTTGCAGTCTTTTGTAATAGTTGTCCATAAGAACCCAAATTCTTGCACTTGGTATAGCTTCCCATTTGCCTTGGCAAAATGCCTCCAAGTCATGCAAAGTCGTTGGTCGTCTTGCATGAATTGCACATCTGAGATCTCTCTAGAGTAGCTCAATAATATTAAGGTCAGAAGACTGTCATAGCCACTCCAGAATTTTCACTTTTTTTTTGTTGTAACCACTAGATGGTCAACTTATCCATGTGCTTAGGGTTATTGTTGTGCTGGAATGTTCAAGAGTATCCCATATGCAGCTTTCGTGCAGCCAGTATTTTCTGATAACATGCTGCATTCATCTTGCCATCAATTTTCACAAGATTTCCCATGCCTTTTAGAGCTTGGACACCCCCAAAACATCAGTGAACTATCACCATGCTTCACAGTAGGAAGGTATTCTTGTCGCTGTTCACCCCTCTCCAAACGTATCACTTATGGTTGTGACCATAAAGCTCTATTTTGGTCTTGTCACTCCGGATTACCATGTGCCAGAAGCAGTGGGGTGTGTCAAGGTGTAATATTAATTTTTAATATCCAAACTTTAATTCGGTCTTTAGTAAGTTCTGAATATATGCCTGGCAGTGAATACCCTCTTAATTGGATGTGAATGTGAGGTTTTGCATTTCAGTGGTCACGGATGTGAATTATTTGTGTCTGAGCAAAGGTAATCAGTAAGAGGTTTAAATTCATGTTTTCTTTAAAGCTAGTCTATGTAACGTACACCTTATTTTGAATTCTTATAATGAGTCTGAGAGTTTAAATTGTATTCATAAATCACGTATTCAGACAGTTGTATGTAACATAAGAACTTCAGAGACCTCTTTTATAGTCTTCATGTCAATCATGATAATGACTTGGTGGTCTGAATAAATGACAGATGTTTTAGTTAGGCTGGGAGTGACTAAGGGAGTGTTTAAGGAGCCCGCGAATTTGAAACAAAGCTTAATGGGAGGACTTAATTTCTCATGCATTTTAAGTATGCAGCTTTTCAAAGAACGAGGGTCAGATGCTTCTTAGCTACTCTACACTCCACTTCATTCAGACATACCTACACTTCAGACACTTACACAAAGAAAGCACATGGCATGATTTAACAAAGGACAAAAATCTCAAGCTAGGCCTGAAAATCTTCTATTTAAGCTATTCAAAGGAACTACATTTTCTTCTAATATCCAAGGAACAAGCAACTTATATTCTTTATTTTTATTTCATTTTAAGCTACATATATCTGAATTTTACTGTTTTTTATTGACTTTGTATTTTTGGTGTGTGATCAAATAAAGTCACACTGCTTATACTGACCTGGCTTCCATAAGGATTTCTTCCCACAACCATCTACAAGAACCTAGAAATACTAATAGTTTTTTCATAACTGTGGAAATCTAACACAAGGTGTTGTCGGGCATATTGTAGTCAGGCTTTTCTGTGGCATTGTCTTCTTTCTGGCAACTTGACCATGCAGCTCATATTTGTTCATGTATCATCGAATTGTGATCCTCAAAACAAACACACCATCTTTTTCCAGAGCAGCCTGTATTTCTCCTGAAGTTTCCTGTGGGGTTTTTTTTTTTGTATCCCAAACAATTCTTCAAGCAGTTCTGGCTGCCATCTTTCTTGGTCTACCAGACCTTGGTTTGGTACAAGAGATCCCTGAATTTTCCACTTTTTAATAAGTGAGTGAACAGTACTGACTGACATATTCAAGGCTTTTGATATCTTTTTATGTCCTTTGACATCTTTTTTAAAGTTCCATTACCTTGTTACCCAGGTCTTTTGACAGTTCTTTTCTGTTCCCATGGCTCAGTATCTAGCCTGCTCAGTGCATCAACGTGAGAGCTAACAAACTCATTGACTCTTTATACACAGACACTAATTGCAATTTAAAAAGCCACATATGTGGAAAATTAACCTTTAATTGCCATTTTATTATGAGTGTGTGTCACCTTGTGTGTCTGTACCAAGGCCAAACATTCCAGGGTATGTAAACTTTTGATCAGAGTCATTTGGGTGATTTCTGTTATCATTATGAATGAAAAAATAGGTTTGTGCTAATAATCTCACCCAAATTATTACAAATATTGTCACATATATAATTATCATTATGACTTAAAAAGCAGCCAAACAACCATGCTTTTTATAAATGCCAGAATTTCATGGTTTCTGTCAGGGAATGCAGACTTTTGAGCACACCTTTATGCGGCAGAAAACAAACCTTAATTATAAAACCTTATAAATTACGAAAGCTCCCACCATAGTCAAATTTCATCTGCCATGACCAGGGGCGGACTGACCATTTGGAAACTCGGGCACTGCCCAAGGGCCCGGGGTCAGTAGGGGGCCCCATGAGATGCCCCTGGTACCTTTTTCATAGGCTTTTTTGAGTTTGGGCAAGGACACAGGGGCCCCATGATCCCCTATTGCCCGGGGGCCCCATGAGTTGTCAGTCCGCCCTTGGCCATGACACCAACATATCATCTCCACTATGCCCCAGTGACAAAAGCAAACATCCACATAATATACACTCCTAAAATATTGCATAATACACATTAACTATAGAGGTGTACCTCGGTTTACGAACGCCTCGGTTAACGTAATTTTCGGTTTACAAATGAAAATCCATTGAAAATAATGCCTCGGTTTACAAATTTTTTATGAATTTTTGTCGCAATACAAAGTGTATGCTGGTGCCGATTTTTAAATGCAATTGCCGGCTTTTTTTTTTCTTCACTATAGCTCACAGAAATAGCTGTCACTTTCCCTGGATCTAAAGGATACTTTGTTTCTTTTATCTTGGGAAACAAACTAAAAGGAAACTTTCTTTTAGCTGGGGGGAAAGTGACAGCTGATTCTCTGAGCTTTAGGGAAGACAATTAAAAAAAAGCCAGAAATTACATTTAAAAACCAGCAGTGACCTATACTGACAGCGACTTTTTAAAAACTTTTTTGGTTTTCAATGCATTCCTATGGAAAACCGCGTTTCAGTTTACAAATTTTTCGCAATACGAACCATCCTGGAGAATGCATTAAATGTGTAAACCGAGGTACACCTGTACTTGTGTATCAGCACTGGTGGGTCTCCCTATTGAGAAATAAAATGTACATTTTTGCCTAGACTAGCTTGCATCATACTGTGGTTAGTTATTCACTAGGGAGTGTGCTGACAAACCCTTGGGCTTCACACTTTTATCTGCCCGGGATGTAAAATCATATCCTGAATATACGTCTATGCCATATGATTACGTGTTTCTGGTAAAGAATTTGCCTTGTTTAGTCTATAACACCATAGAAATACAATCCGATGCATTGTGTAAGATTCCATGAAAAGATCACTTCCCTTTTCTCTGCTACTCACAACACACCCAATGTTTACTCATTCCCCAAAAATCACCCCACAAAATATCAAAATGATATATTCACAAAAAATGCACTCAAATAATTATTAGTGGACACAAATACAACATAACTTCACAAATTCTGTATTGAGTTAATAAAAAGCTCTGTATGTAAATGAGGTCTTGAGGCTCATTCATATGGGTGCTGTGGCCTGGGCAGTGCGAACCAGAGTTTTTTTGAGGTTTATATGTGGCTGGAGCAGTGTGCAGGCAGTGTATGTTATGAAATGGGTGCACAGTGGCTGTACCAACATGGCCACAAGTCCTATATTGACAAGCGTGTGGATGCACAAGTATGGCTCGAACACAGACAACGTGCATTTGGGGCCACCCACCTGCCCCGCACACCTACCAAAGTAGGACCTGTGGCTGTGTTCGCACAGGTGCTGCATCCCCATAGAATAACTGATGGCTCCAGCCACACATACAAGCCACACATTCACACTGTATGGGCAAGAGAACCTGTGCAAATGAGCCCTTAATTATTTTTTATTATTATTTTTTACATTTTATTTTCACAATGCTTTCTTATGGGGGTGGGGAAGTCTTTGGTCAATTATCAGAAGAGCAGTGGATGGTGTCAGTAGGGCAGATTGGTGTTGGTAGTTTTTTTATTTTTATTTATTTTACTATTTTTTACAATATTTTTTCAGTTTTTTAACAGCTCTGTTGAGTGGCTTTTGTGAAATATCAGGAGTCATAACAGACCCCTGAAGTCTCAATTTTCAGACAGAGAAAGGGACTGAGGAAACACATTCCCCAGTCCTTTTCTCTGCAGCCTAAGCTGCACTGCAGATGAATGAACAGGAGACAGAGACTTATGTTCATTTACAAGCATATAAAACACATAATTTACTATGCTCCAAATATAAATGAATACAGTGAGTGCTAAGTACCATTCACTCACTGTGTTCATTCAGAAAAGGAAGGGGCCAGTAAATGACATATTTCCAGCATGTGCAGCAGCTAAAAGCCGTGGGAGGGAGACAAGGAGAATCTGCTTTCAGCTACTTCATGGAAAGCCATTCAAGGGATCGGTTTATGTAATTGCCTCCCACTGCATTGATCACCCCCTCCTGTCCCGTACACCCCGTACTACAGGTGTTTTCTCTGCATTTGCCTGCAGAACAGTGAGGAAAGATGCAACATGTTTGCAGTTTTCCACACCTCTCTGAAACAATATGTCAGGGAGGCCGAATGCAGGAGATGGTTTCATAAGACATCATCACTACAGAGTGTTAATGCCATAGCCACAGATTTTGCCGAAAACAGCCCTTGAGCATCCAGGGTTCTGGACACCAGAGAAAGGAAGGAGGCTCCACAGCAGACTGCATAGCGATGAGAGGCAGCTGGCCACAACCTACCTTTACCTTCTCTTCAAGAGACAATGCCACCCAAATGTGGGTTTTAGTTTGAGGGTTTTAACCCCTTTTACCATTGGATTACAAATTTATTTCATAGCTCCAACACAGGACTCTAGGGCCTAACACTAGCCAGCGTACAGTACCGTATTGGTCATAGGGAGAGACCCTAAAATTTGTAGCCTCTAAACAAGCATGACCTATATTTAGGGGTCTCCCAGATTCAGGTTTGGGTTCAGAAATACTTGGTCCATGCATTGTTAAAATTGTACTGTAAAAATGTGCTTTACTTTGTCACTGTGTGCTGTTGTTGCCATTTTTGTTGCCTTGTTGGGTGTATAGCCTGAATACATTTTCCATTCTTCAGCCTTGGCGCATCAGAGGGTGTGCCATTTCTGGAAGGGTTCCTTGCCATCTGGAATAAAGGAACTCATACATCAGTCCTCATATATTAGTCCTCATCAGGGGCGGCCTGACCATTTGGAAACTCGGGCACTGCCCGAGAGCCTGGGGTCAGTAGGGGGCCCCATGAGATGCCCCTGGTACCTTTTTCATAGGCTTTTTTGGGTTTGGGCAAGGACACAGGGGCCCCATGATCCCCTATTGCCCGGGGGCCTCATGAGTTGTCAGTCCACCCTGGTCCTCGTGCATCAGTCCTCATACTTCAGTACTCATACATCAGTACTCATACATCAGTGGCTCCTTCGAGGGTATGTGCTACATAGAATAAGTCCATTTTACACTGGTGAAATATTACTGCTCATGATTGGCAGGGAAGTAAAAAAATATTGCCACAAGCTAAAAATAAAAGGTTGTAGACTCTCAAACCTCTGAAAAAGTCATTTTAAAAATCAAAATCACTTGGGTTATTCATTTTGAATACCTTTGCTGGCTCAGACTACAGAATGGTCATGTATATTGTGTCCTGTTCTTTAGAAGCTTAAAGTGTTACTAAACCCAGGACCCTGCATTCACTATATCTGGTTTCCCACAGTACACAGAACATGGAAATGCAATTAGTTTTAGCAAATATAAACTGCTAAATACTTTTTCTCATCAGCAGTATATAGCAGTCTTGCGACTTCTATCAGTGTCTGCCTGAGCACTGGTTAATCCTGTAGGAGTTTTCATTCTCCTCTGACTGCCCTATGAGGCTGCGTGACCACTGACCCTCTGTCTGGACAGTGTTGATTAGCCCTGTGCCGATCACATGCACCCTCCAAAAAAAAACAAAACAACTCTCTAGCAATACACACCAAACTGAGCATGTGCAGAGTGTCTCCTAGGGCTCTGTACTATCAGCAGATAGATTGGGGACTGTGGAAGAAGGGGGGATCAGAGAAGACAGGAGCAAACAACCTTTTTACACAATGAAGGATTAAAATATGTATATACATTTAATCAGGCAAAAAATGCCCTACACCTACCACAAAGAGTTAAGAAGAATTCATAAGGTCATCGGCGAACTCACTCGCCTCAAGCGATCTAGAGTTTAATAACGCCAGCTATTTACCCCAAGGGACACAGGGAAGGACCTCACCAAAACCCATAAAATTCCAATAGAAAAAATATAATCAAAACCACAATAAATCCACATATACATACACCAAAAAAGAGAAATTATTCATCATTAAACATGAGAAAACTACATATAATACCAAAATAATTCTGGCAGGTCTTAGAAGAGCTGGATGTAACAGTCAATATAATTCTGGAGGTAAGGTTGTAATTAATTAGTTTGTTGCTAACACAGCTGGCTGGGGAAGGCTGACTTCTGAGGGAGCTGGGAACCCAAGTGCTACAAAAGAGAAAAGGAACAGGGATAGAGGCGCCAATAGTGTAGTAAATTTTATTAAATAAAAAAGGGTGTAAAAGGCAATGATTATGCATGCACAGACATCACTGGTAATGAGCACTGAATCAAGCTCCAAATGGAGACATCAGTCCAGAGTCCAGTTCACACAGGCCCAGACAAAAAATAGGCATTTTAGGCTGAGCAGCCCGAACGCAAGGACCCTTTCCTCGGAGCATGGTGGCAGAACGCCAGGGCCTGGTCACAAGGGTGACTTTTGCGACCCCGATAGTTCCACCACTAGTGTCAGTAGGTTTTTATTTTTTTTACAATTTTATATTTTTTTTTTTTACATTTTTGTTAGGAGCCCCGTTGGAGGCTTTGATGAGAGAGAAAGATAAGAAAAGAAAAGAAAAAAAAGGGAGAGAAGACACAAGACAGGGAGTGGGGGGGGGGCAGACACAGGAGGAGAGGGTGGGAGGAGGAGGAGAAGTACCAGCTTTCTCTCACCTCTCCCATCTGTGGTGGTGGGGCAACCGTCAGCACTGGGGACTGTTGTGACAGATCCCCCGCAGCAGCCGCAGGGATGGGGGAACCCAGCAGCGCTGCAGGGGATAAGGGAGGTGCCCAATGTGCCCACATCAGTGCCAAAATATTTGCTACACTATTTGCATGGAAACGCATGTTAAAATGCATGAGCGCCCACACAGGAAAGTGTGATTTATTTTTTTAAACTTTTGGATAGAGAGGGATTAGAACAGCTGGCATTTCTTATTGCTGTCTGTGATCCATTCTATATAGATCCACACTCTCTATTTGTCCTGTTTACCATTATCATTGACAATGAAAATAAAAGAAAATCCCAAATTTTGGGTCGACACCAGAACAGTAAGAGAGGGCAAATCTTCCAATGGGGATACCCTAAGGTTCCCTCACTTTGGAGGGATTTCCTCTCACTTCTTGTTTTGGCTGTAGGACGGGAAGTTTAGGGAAATAATCTCAATGGGACACAGGTGACGAAAAACTGCCAGGAGTCTATAAACCTCCCCTTGTGCCCGGTCACACCGGTGCGTTTTCAGGTGTAATTTGCAAACTAAAATCACACCTGAAATTGCATCCAATGAATGTGAATGTCAGTGTCTTAACATGCGTGCAATTTTCTGCAGTAGGTCTTGCATTACTTTTTCTGCAGTTTTGTCGTGATTTCACATACATAGAATATAATGGAAATCACACTGCAAATTGCAAGAAACCGTTGAAAAGCTTCACAAGTAGCAATCGCACTGAAATTGCAAACAAATCGTGCGATTTTAAATAGCAGCGGTGTGACTGGTGACTCTATCCACAAAAAAGAAAAGTTTTACCTTTAGTTCTTCTTGAATTCTTTTTATATTTAACCACTTGCCCTCCAGAGGATTTACCCCCCTTCCTGACCAGGCCATTTTTGCGATATGGTGCTACGTTACTTTAACTGACAATTGCGCGGTCATGCAACGCTGTACCCAAATAAAATGTATGTCTTGTTTCCCCACAAATGGAGCTTTCTTTCGGTGGTATTTGATTGCCTCTGCGCTATAATAAAAGAAAAAGACCGACAGTGTTGAGAAAAAAAAACAATATTTTTGACTTTTTGCTATTAAATGTCCAGTAAAAAAAAGTAAACAATCAAATTTTGGCATAATTTAGGCCAAAATGTATTCTGCGACGTGTCTTTGCTAAAAAAAAATACCAATACATGTAAATTAATTGGTTTACGTAAAAGGTATAGCGTTTACAAATGTCGGTATAGACACTGGGATTTTTTTTTTTTCATTTTCAACTAGTAATGGCGCCAATCAGTGACTTATAGCAGGACTGTGGCGGACATTCTGACAGTGGGGGAACTGACTTGGTGTCACTGACATCCCCAGTGACACCAATACAGTGATCAGTGCTATAAAAAAGCTCTGACACTGTACTAATGGCACTGAGCAGGAAGGGTTAACATGAGCGATCAAAGGGTTAACTATGTGTTGAGAGTGTTTTAATAGGGGACGTTGTGTTGGTGCTTTACCACCTCTGTGGTTTTTATTTTCTGTGCTATTAACAAAAAAAGACCGACAATTTTGAAAAAAAAAAACACTTTTTGCTATAAAACATGTCCAGTAAAAAAATATTAAAAATCAAATTTCGGCATAAACTTAGGCCAAAATGTATTTTGCGACATGTCTTTGCTAAAAAAAAATCCCAATACGTGCAAATTAATTGGTTTACGTGAAAGTTATAGCATTTACAAATGGCGGAATATATACTGGATTTTTTTTATACTGGTATTGGCGGTGATCAGCGACTTATAGTGGGAATGCGGTGGGCATTCTGACTCTGGGGGGGGATCTAACTGCCACTGACATCCCCAGTGACACTAATACAGTTTATAGTGCTAATAAAAAGCACTGACACTGTACTAATGACACTGGGCAGGAAGGGGTTAACATCAAAGGGTTAACTGTGGGCTGTTTTACAAACTGTGCTGTGTGTGATTTACTGTGTAAGCATGCTGCTTCGTATTGCTCTGTTATGGTGCTGACAGGGGAGAGATCTGTATTGTTTACAAACAGACCTCTTCCTTGTCAGTGTTTCTCGGCGATCGCCGGGTGCCGGCGGGCAATCTGCAGCTGGGACCTGGTGATCGACAGCTGTAGCCACCATTGGCCCCCTAGAAATACAAAAAGTATAGCGTTTACAAATGTCGGTATAGACACTGAGATTTTTTTTCTAATTTTCAACTAGTAATGGCGCCAATCAGTGACTTATAGCAGGACTGTGGCGGACATTCTGACAGTGGGGGGAACTGACTTGGTGTCACTGACATCCCCAGTGACACCAATACAGTGATCAGTGCTAAAAAAAAGCTCTGACACTGTACTAATGGCACTGAGCAGGAAGGGTTAACATGAGCGATCAAAGGGTTAACTATGTGTTGAGAGTGTTTTAATAGGGGACGTTGTGTTGGTGCTTTACCACCTCTGTGGTTTTTATTTTCTGTGTTATTAACAAAAAAAGACCGACAATTTTGAAAAAAAAAAAACACCTTTTGCTATAAAACATGTCCAGCTAAAAAAAGTTAAAAATCAAATTTCGGCATAAATTTAGGCCAAAATTTATTCTGCGACATGTCTTTGCTAAAAATAAAATCCCAATACGTGCAAATTAATTGGTTTACGTGAAAGTTATAGCATTTAGAAATGGCGGAATATATACTGGATTTTTTTTATACTGGTATTGGCGGTGATCAGCGACTTATAGTGGGACTGCGGTGGGCATTCTGACTCTGGGGGGGTGGAACTAACTGCCACTGACATCCCTAGTGACACTAATACAGTTTATAGTGCTAATAAAAAGCACTGACACTGTATTAATGACACTGGGCAGGAAGGGGTTAACATCAAAGGGTTAACTGTGGGCTGTTTTACAAACTGTGCTGTGTGTGATTTACTGTGGAAGCATGCTGCTTAGTATTGCTCTGCTATGGTGCTGACAGGGGAGAGATCTGTATTGTTTAAAAACAGACCTCTTCCTTGTCAGTGTTCCTCAGCGATTGCCGGGTGCCGGCGGGCAATCTGCAACTGGGACCTGGTGATCGACAGCTGTAGCCACCATTGGCCCCCTAGAAATACAAAATCACGTATATATACATGATTTTGCGCAGCCATGCTGCCCTGTAGCAGTATTTCTGCTATAAGGTGGTTGGGAAGCAGTTAATGTTTTTTATCTGATCTTTTGAATAATTCCCCCCACTATTAGTGCACACACAGCCAGGCAAACAGCATGTTCTCCATCTCCACTGACTCAATAGAACAGTCTAGGGGTGCCTTTTTAATGCTTTATTGTAAAGTAGAATATGGATGGGGTGAAGAGAGCATGGGATACCCCAAATGAAGAGCTAATTTCTTTGAGGACTCTTCTCTTTCCCACTCAACTGCACAAACTCTCCATTGTGTAGAGGTGACTGTGCGGTCATTTCACTAAAGGATTCCTAATTTTTCTGAATTTTTTTTCGGAAGTGCTTGGACTTTGAAGAAGGGGACATACCCCGAAAGCTTGTCCTCAAAATTGTATGTTAGTGCAAATAAAAAAAGTATCACGGACAGTACTCAATTGTTAATTTTTTGGAAAAATTGCAAGAGATAATAAGACAGTCAATTCATCAAAGAAAAATACTGAAAAAAAAAAGATAAATCATTAACGTCAACTGACTGAAGAACACACACATTCATTATCACCTGGCAGTAGGCAGGTTCACACTTGAGTGATTTTCCAGCGACTTACAACATTCTGGCGACATAGGTCAAGTTTAAACATATAGATTTTAATGGGTGCTGTCTTAATTGCCTCAACTTGTGTTGCTGTGACAAAAAAAATACTTTTGGGCAATTCTTATACGGTGTGATTCCCATAGACTTCAATGCAAAATCACCAGCAATCCGTACATTTGTCTTAATTGCAGCAACGTTTCTGAGGCTTCTGAGGGAGTTTTTTTTTTTACCCTCACCTCTCCTCCCCTTCAGACCTGAGCATAGCAGAAGTGCACATTCCCGCTCACGTTTTTTTCTTGTGCGTTTTATACATGCGTGTAAACAGGCATGGCATGTAGGGCGGCCTATTCACTTGAATGGGTTGCTCTATGTGCAACAACCACCCGAAAGTAGCTCAAGAACTTTTTGTTCATGGACCTCTGCGCACTTTGGCAGCAAACCATGCGTTTGCTAACCGTGATTGGGGTGTCATTAACAATTAGCATGAATCTATTTCTGCATTTTTCTGCATTACTGTTCACAAACACACAGAAACCCACCCAGAAAATGCACATTTCACCATACATTTTGAAAATGTACAGCAGTGCGTATTCAGCTTGCATTACCATGCGTTTGTATCTGTGTGTTTTTGAACGCATGGCAACCTGCAAGAAAATGCACGGCAAATCATGAGTTTCAGAAATGAACGGCAAAGCATGTCACGCTTGCGTTACCATACATTCACATCCTGTGTTTTTCCGAACACATGGCAACTCACAAGAAAATGCATGTTTTGCTGTGGGTTTTAAAAACATGCGACAATGTGTGCCACACTTGCGCTACCATTAGTTTGCATCTGCACGTTTTTTAACACAGGAAACCCGCAAGAAAATGCACTCTTTTTCATGCTCTTTGAAAACGCACAGCAATGTGCATAGAACTTGCGTTACCAATCGTTCACATCTGTGTGTTTACCGCAACCCGCTGGAAACTGAGCGCTGTGCATTTAAAATATGTGCGTCACACTTGCGTTACTATTTAGGCTTTGCCAGACATTTTGGAAATGCGCATCGGGCTTGCCTTGTCATTATGGCGACACAAGTGCAATGTGCGATTGCAGCACATTTCTGAAATGTGCGGTACAGCATGCGTTTTCTGTGTAGGTTGGCATGCATTTGGAAACATGCAGATGTAAATGCAGCCTAATTGATAATGACACCCCGGTCATTGTTAGCAGGCACATGATTTCGACACTGAAAAAATGTGACACTACACGATTGAGCTACTTTGGGGCATTTGTTGCACATAGGGCAGTCCATTCAAGTGAATGGGCTGCCCTATGTGTGACGCATGCTTACACTTGACAAGCACGCACAAAAACATGAGCATGAACATGCATTTCTGCTACGCTCGGGTGTGAATAGAATTTACTTGAGAAGAAGTTTTTAGGCACCAAAGATGACCAGGGAGGAGAGGTGAGGGATAAAAAGGAAACACTGACCCATAAAAGTCGCATAGGAATACTCATCAGTAAAGTTGCTTTAAAATTGCCTTAAAGTTGCACCATTTCGCTGGGAATTCGTACATCAAAATCGACTGGAAGTCGCAGTGGCTTTTATTATTGCACAGACTAACAATAAGAGGAACTCTGCACTGGCCAGTAAGTTTTAAGTATATAGGTGTCCTTTTATGACACAGAGAATAGCTGCGATTCAACGGATCTCAGCTATTCTCTGGTCATTCACAGTTTATAACACTCAGGAGATCCTGTCAGCCCTTCTCTGGAGATCTGTGTTCTCCGTCCAGATTCTCCAGCCCAGAGCTGGAGAATCAGAGGGACCGAAAACTAAGCAGAGATAATTTACCTCTGCTTAGTAAACTGGTCTTTTACTATAATCTGGAGAGATTATAGTAAAATGAGCCGTTTTTCAGAGTTTGTAGACCGTTATCCAGCGTTTGTAGACCGTTCTCCCTTCGTTCGGAGAACTGCTTCATAAACTGCATTCACAGGAGAACTTTGTTCTCCGAGAATGCCGGAGAACTGAGCAGCGATCTGTTACCTCTGGTTCACAAACGGACACCATAATGTATCAGTGTAGAAATGTTTTGAGCTCAGGAATGAAAATAAATTGTAACATTAAGATCGTTCTGTGAATTATTATTATTATACAGTATTTATAAAGCGCCAATAGTTCGCTCAGCGCTGTACATTACAAAGGGGGACAGAACGTGACAGAACAATACCAATACAATGCAAAACATGAGGGGATCGAGTGCCCTGCTCTTTCGAGCTTACAATCTAGGAGGGAGGGGATGGTGGCACAGGAGGAGATAGCTGTGGGGGATGGAGTGGTAGGAGGAGTGGAGAAGGTTGGCAAGTTAGCAGGGGGTGGGGTAGGCTTCCCTGAAGAGATGGATTTTCAGGGTGCACCTAAAGGAGAGAAGAGTAGGTGATAATCTGATGGGTTGGGGCAGGGAGTTCCAGAGGATGGGTGACACCCTGGAGAAGTCCTGGAGGCGGGCATGGGAGGAGGAGACCAGGGAACTAGAGAGAAGGAGGTCTTGTGAATGAAAATGTATGCAGTATTTAACTCTTAGTGAATTGACCCCTATGACTTCTTCCAAAGAACTAATAGCTACACCGTCACTAACCCAGCACATAGGTTGGATCATTGGTTGCCTTCTTCCAGTATCCACTGGGCACTCTTCAGTGAAGGAGACACAGACTCACACTAACATAGGGCCTAAACCGCTTCCAGGACCCAACCCGGCAAATAGGCTTCCCAGCTTTAGCTCCAGCTGGGACCTCAATGACTCCTAAATGGCACCTCCAGCAATCCTGCCCCGGGGCAGAGACCCTGCACAGGGTCTCCTCTGCCAGGATTGGACCCAGACTTTCCTCCCCAACTCAGGTCTCTGACTATTTGTGGGCTCCCCAGCCACCTACTGGGCACACCTTCCCAGGGACTGCCTCCCACTATAATTCTAGAATCCTCTGAAATACAGCGGGAAGCAATCAGAGCAGCAGCCAGGCCAGAGCAAACAACCCCTGCTCCACTGACTACAGGGGAGCCAAACTAAATATACCTAACAACCTGCTCTAACTAGAAGAATGCTACAGCAGTAAAACAGTGCTTGCAATCTTTCCACAGTCCATCCAAAGCTTAAAGAAAAAAAAAGTTGGTTTGGACATACACATTCATAGAATTTTCCTGATTTATATTATATATACATTTTTATAACATTAAACCAGGGGTCTCCAAACTACGGCCTGTGGGCCGAATGCAGCCCTTTGTTTGACTTTTCCGGAACTTGGGGCACTATTCCTCCCATTAACACCAACAAGGAGGCACCATTCCTTCCAATGACATCAACAGTGGGGAACCATATCTCTCATTGACACCAGCAATGGGGCATTTTTCCTTCCACTGATATAAACAGTTAGGCCCTATTGCCCCCAGTGATATTAATGATGGGGCACTATAGCTCCCAGTGATACCAATCATGGGGCACTATACCTCCCAGTGATAATCATGGGGCACTATACCTCCCAGTGATTCTAATGATGGGGCACTATACCTCCCAGTGATTCTAATGATGGGGCACTATATCTCCCAGTGATTCTAATGATGGGGTACTATACCTCCCAGTGATTCTAATGATGGGGCACTAAACGTCCCAGTGATTCTAATGATGGGGCACTATACCTACCAGTGATTCGATTCTAATGATGGGGCACTATATCTCCGAGTGATTCTAATAATGGGCCACTAAACCTCCGAGTGATTCTAATGATGGGGCACTATATCTCCCAGTGATTCTAATGATGGGGCACTATATCTCCCAGTGATTCTAAGGATGGGGCACTATATCTCCCAGTGATTCTAATGATGGGGCACTATACCTCCCAGTGATTCTAATGATGGGGCACTAAACGTCCCAGTGATTCTAATGATGGGGCACTATACCTACCAGTGATTCGATTCTAATGATGGGGCACTATATCTCCGAGTGATTCTAATAATGGGGCACTATATCTCCGAGTGATTCTAATGATGGGGCACTATATCTCCCAGTGATTCTAATAATGGGGCACTATACCTCCCAGTGATACCAATCATGGGGCACTATACCTCCCAGTGATTCTAATAATGGGGCACTAAACCTCCCAGTGATTCTAATGATGAGGCACTATATCTCCCAGTGATTCTAATAATGGGGAACTATACCTCCCAGTGATACCAATCATGGGGCACTATATCTCCCAGTGATTCTGATAATGGGGCACTAAACCTCCCAGTGATTCTAATGATGGGGAACTATATCTCCCAGTGATTCTAATGATGGGGCACTATATCTCCCAGTGATTCTAATGATGGGGCACTATACCTCCCAGTGATTCTAATGATGGGGCACTAAACGTCCCAGTGATTCTAATGATGGGGCACTATATCTCCCAGTGATTCTAATAATGGGGCACTATACCTACCAGTGATTCGATTCTAATGATGGGGCACTATATCTCCCAGTGATTCTAATAATGGGGCACTATATCTCCCAGTGATTCTAATGATGGGGCACTATATCTCCCAGTGATTCTAATAATGGGGCACTATACCTCCCAGTGATACCAATCATGGGGCACTATACCTCCCAGTGATTCTAATAATGGGGCACTATACCTACCAGTGATTCGATTCTAATGATGGGGCACTATATCTCCCAGTGATTCTAATAATGGGGCACTATATCTCCCAGTGATTCTAATGATGGGGCACTATACCTACCAGTGATTCGATTCTAATGATGGGGCACTATATCTCCGAGTGATTCTAATAATGGGGCACTATATCTCCGAGTGATTCTAATGATGGGGCACTATATCTCCCAGTGATTCTAATAATGGGGCACTATACCTCCCAGTGATTCTAATAATGGGGCACTAAACCTCCCAGTGATTCTAATGATGAGGCACTATATCTCCCAGTGATTCTAATAATGGGGAACTATACCTCCCAGTGATACCAATCATGGGGCACTATATCTCCCAGTGATTCTGATAATGGGGCACTAAACCTCCCAGTGATTCTAATGATGGGGAACTATATCTCCCAGTGATTCTAATGATGGGGCACTATATCTCCCAGTGATTCTAATGATGGGGCACTATACCTCCCAGTGATTCTAATGATGGGGCACTAAACGTCCCAGTGATTCTAATGATGGGGCACTATATCTCCCAGTGATTCTAATAATGGGGCACTATACCTACCAGTGATTCGATTCTAATGATGGGGCACTATATCTCCCAGTGATTCTAATAATGGGGCACTATATCTCCCAGTGATTCTAATGATGGGGCATTATATCTCCCAGTGATTCTAATGATGGGGCACTATATCTCCCAGTGATTCTAATAATGGGGCACTATACCTCCCAGTGATACCAATCATGGGGCACTATACCTCCCAGTGATTCTAATAATGGGGCACTATACCTCCCAGTGATTCTAATGATGAGGCACTATATCTCCCAGTGATTCTAATAATGGGGCACTAAACCTCCCAGTGATTCTAATGATGAGGCACTATATCTCCCAGTGATTCTAATAATGGGGAACTATACCTCCCAGTGATACCAATCATGGGGCACTATATCTCCCAGTGATTCTGATAATGGGGCACTAAACCTCCCAGTGATTCTAATGATGGGGAACTATATCTCCCAGTGATTCTAATGATGGGGCACTATATCTCCCAGTGATTCTAATGATGGGGCACTATACCTCCCAGTGATTCTAATGATGGGGCACTAAACGTCCCAGTGATTCTAATGATGGGGCACTATATCTCCCAGTGATTCTAATAATGGGGCACTATACCTACCAGTGATTCGATTCTAATGATGGGGCACTATATCTCCCAGTGATTCTAATAATGGGGCACTATATCTCCCAGTGATTCTAATGATGGGGCACTATATCTCCCAGTGATTCTAATAATGGGGCACTATACCTCCCAGTGATACCAATCATGGGGCACTATACCTCCCAGTGATTCTAATAATGGGGCACTATACCTACCAGTGATTCGATTCTAATGATGGGGCACTATATCTCCCAGTGATTCTAATAATGGGGCACTATATCTCCCAGTGATTCTAATGATGGGGCACTATACCTACCAGTGATTCGATTCTAATGATGGGGCACTATATCTCCGAGTGATTCTAATAATGGGGCACTATATCTCCGAGTGATTCTAATGATGGGGCACTATATCTCCCAGTGATTCTAATAATGGGGCACTATACCTCCCAGTGATTCTAATAATGGGGCACTAAACCTCCCAGTGATTCTAATGATGAGGCACTATATCTCCCAGTGATTCTAATAATGGGGAACTATACCTCCCAGTGATACCAATCATGGGGCACTATATCTCCCAGTGATTCTGATAATGGGGCACTAAACCTCCCAGTGATTCTAATGATGGGGAACTATATATCCCAGTGATTCTAATGATGGGGCACTATATCTCCCAGTGATTCTAATGATGGGGCACTATACCTCCCAGTGATTCTAATGATGGGGCACTAAACGTCCCAGTGATTCTAATGATGGGGCACTATATCTCCCAGTGATTCTAATAATGGGGCACTATACCTACCAGTGATTCGATTCTAATGATGGGGCACTATATCTCCCAGTGATTCTAATAATGGGGCACTATATCTCCCAGTGATTCTAATGATGGGGCATTATATCTCCCAGTGATTCTAATGATGGGGCACTATATCTCCCAGTGATTCTAATAATGGGGCACTATACCTCCCAGTGATACCAATCATGGGGCACTATACCTCCCAGTGATTCTAATAATGGGGCACTATACCTCCCAGTGATTCTAATGATGAGGCACTATATCTCCCAGTGATTCTAATAATGGGGAACTATACCTCCCAGTGATACCAATCATGGGGCACTATACCTCCCAGTGATTCTGATAATGGGGCACTAAACCTCCCAGTGATTCTAATGATGGGGCACTATATCTCCCAGTGATTCTAATGATGGGGCACTATATCTCCCAGTGATTCTAATGATGGGGCACTGTATCTCCCAGTGATTCTAATGATGGGGCACTATACCTCCCAGTGATTCTAATGATGGGGCACTATATCTCCCAGTGATTCTAATGATGGGGCACTAAACCTCCCAGTGATACCAATCATAGGGCACTATTCCTCCTACTAATACCAATAATGGGACACCCTTCCTCCCACTAATATCAATCATGGAGCACTATTCCTTCTCACATTCTTTATTCCCACTGACATTTTTTATTCCCACTGGCCACTCCGGCCAACCTAAAGAATGAAGAACAGTAAACTGGTTCTTTGTTTAGAAAATTTGGAGACCCCTGCATTAGGCAATGGCCTATAGTAGGCTGGATTATATTATTTCTGGAGAAATGAGAGGCTTGTATGTACAGTATGTTTGCTCCAACTTGCCCTTTGTTTCCCTCTGTGTTCCCAGAACTTACTCATGGTTTACTGTCATTGAGCAAATAAAATGCAGAATCTCAATATATTTACAGCAATATTTTAGTATATTTGAGTTGAACTGTAACAGTTGTTGACTAAGCCTTTCGCCCCCTTTGAGTAGATGTCGGGAACAACAACATTTTTTTTTTTTAAATCCTGGCAGCCCAGAAGGCCAGACGTTGATGTGTGCACGACTCACATCAGTATGATACTCTACAATGGGAAGCTTTCATCACTGCCCTGCAGGTTCCTCTTACATAAGGGAGTGAAGTTTGCTGTCCTGAGTGGGTGTCTCATCATCTCCTGGTCATGATGTCAATGCCTGGGACAAGAGGTCACTCTTATTGATTGCTGTGCAAGCAGCAGCTGGCTGTTTAGAGAGATCTGGGACTCCAAAAAAGAAGCAGAAGCAGCTTGCATGCATTGAACTGAATAAGGATGGATCAGAGGGGCTTCCACTCCATGCCAGTGGTCCTGTTATTTGTGGCCACTTTGGTATACGTCACCCCAGCTGTCAGTGGACTTGTCAGGGAGCACTATGTGGCTGCTGTGACAATGGACTGGGATTACAGCAATGGACAAGATAAAAGGTAAATCCTTTAAAAATAAGACATTGTGCAACCGGATAGCCTGTACTGGTTTGGTAAAACTTAATGGGGTCTGTTTATCAATGTTATCATTCAAGATCCAAACATTTGCCTCCGACTCACATGTTTTTATATAAGATTTAATTTAAAAAAATGTATGAAGTTTATGTGAATGTTGGATGAAAACATTGATAAATAGTCCCTATAACAATGCTTTATTTTTCATCATGTAAAGTAACAGTAAGTTCAAAATTTAAGCATGGTTGTACATTATTATTATTATACAGGACATGTAGCTGATTTCCAAAAAAAAGTGTACTATGAAATGTTTATTTTCTTGGCTGCTAAATTCAGTTTATATGAAAAATGGGCAGCACAGTGGCTAAATGGTTAGCACTTTTGCCTGGCAGTACTAGGGTCGTTGGTTCGATTCCCAACCAAGGCACCACCTGCCTGGAGTTTGCATGTTCTCCCTGTGCCTGCGTGGGTTTCCTCCAGGTGCTCCGGTTTCCTTACACACTCCAAAGACATGATGGTAGGTTAACTGGATCCTGTCTAAATTGGCCCTAGTATATGTATGTATGAATGTAAGTTAGGGACCTTAGATTGTACACCCCTTGAGGGTTAGGGACTGATGTGAATGTACAATATATATGTAAAGCACTGCGTACATTGACAGTGCTATTTAAGTACCTGAAATAAAGAAAATGTGTGATGTTTCATCATTATGCCTTTCTTAGTCTGGTAATTTTGTGAAAAGAATTAAAGCAGCCCTTTAACAGAATTCAAAAGAATTTAACAAATTACAAAAAAAAATTAAAAACATAAAGTTGCTGATGGAAAAAGAAGTTGTAAAAATGCATGTAGGTTTTGGCATTTTTAAACACACATTAAGCTGTTATTGTTCATGTACTTATGTGTGCATCATTTCATGTCCTTCATTTCCCTGTATGCATTTTTACGTTATTATTGTTTTATTGATTTTTTACAGGTATATGCTGTAGTTTTACATATATTGTACATTCACATGAGTCCCTGTCCTCTAGGAGCTTACAATCTAAGGTCCCTAGCTCACATTTATTTATTTCAGGTACTTATATTGCACCGTCAATTTTACACAGCGCTTTAAGGGGTGTACAATCTAAGGTCCCTAACTCACATCCATACATACACATACTAGGGCCAATTTAGACAGGATCCAATTCACCTACCAGCATGTCTTTGGAGTGTGCGAGGAAACCCACACAGGCACAGGGAGAACATGCAAAATCCAGGCAGTTGGTGTCATGGTTGGGATTCGAACCAACAACCCTAGTACTGCCAGGTGGAAGTGCTAACCATTTAGCCACGGTGCTGCCCATACATAGACCCATACTAGGACCAGTTTAGACAGGAGCCAAGCAATCTACCAGCATGTGTTTGGAATTTGAGAGGAAAACCATGTAAGCACAGAAAGAACATGCAAACGCCATGCAAATAGTGTTGTGTTCGGGATTAAAACTGACGTCCCTAATGCTACAAAGCAAAAGCGCTAACCACTAAGCCACAATTTATTGTCATGATTATTATTTAAAATAATATATTATAATTTCATGCATATAATATATGTCCTTGCCTGACACACACATTGATGCCATAATCCTCACACTGTCTGTAGCGCACTGCATTGCAGAACAGAGATGTGAACTTTCATTGTTTGAACTTATTTGCACTATCTCCACTTAGCTGCACTGACCTATCATTTTGTGACACTTCAAGAAAAAAGAAGAAAAAAAAAGTGCAATATGTTGGAACAACACATCACACTTCCTTCAGTTCCCCTACCCAAAACACACCAGCAGGGGCGGACTGACCATTTGGAAACTCGGGCACTGCCTGAGGACCTGGGGTCAGTAGGGGGCCCCATGAGATGCCACTGGTACCTTTTTCATAGGCTTTTTTGAGTTTTGGCAAGGACACAGGGGCCCCATGAGTTGTCAGTCCTCCCCTGCACACCAGTGTGCATGTATTTTTCTTGCAGGCTGGGGTGATCAAACTCTATGAAAATGCCATTGATGGGTTCTCTCTGCAGTAGCTGACTGTTGTGTACTGCCAAGAACCAATTACACATTAACAAAGAATTAAAATTGGAGAAAAAAAAACTGAGCACAGAATTTGAGTTGTTGCTTAAAGCAACCCCATCAGAATTCTTGTTTAATTCTTCCATAAACTAAAAAGTGAACTTTGGTTGCTATGGGCAATATTTTTGATGTTGTCTACAGTTTTGATGCATCAACCCTAAACAAAATTTAGAACAACCTGTCAGTATTTACTATGTCTCCCTTCTTCACAGTCATCACAGCATACTAACATTTCATGCATCTGGATAAGCAAAAAAACAGACAGGGGTTTTAACTCTTTTCTGCTAAATATAAAAAAGAAAAAAAAAAGAAAAAAAAAAACCTTTTGGCTATATGTAAACTTTAACCTATGGAATTAGCAAAGCACAGGTTCTATGGGGCTGATTTGCTCAACATGGAAAATACAGTTGCATACTCATTTTCATGCTTATCCCCCCTTCCCGTAGAAAACTGTGTGTGTGTGTGTGTGTGTGTTAAAACACATACAATTAAAAAAAGGAACACAATATGAATCCCACGTGCCTGCAGCCTGTCAACAAAGTCTATGGCAGGAGGTATTTGGATGGGGCTGGACACTGCACTGAGTGCTACATGCGTTTAGGGCCCTGGGCATTCAGAGACAAATGCCCAGAATGCAGAAGAACTGTGTTCTGGGGCTCTTAAATACATGAGGACTTCACAGATCACTTCTCCTGCATTTAAATATACCAAATGCTGGAAGCCACTGACAATGTAGCCCTGGAGAAAGTATTTGTTGCAGTTAGTTTTGCAGTGTCCTCTGATAGAACCATACATATGATAACAAAGCATTTTTCAACCAGGGAGCCCAGGCACCCATGGGTGGCTCCAGGTTTCTTCTTCAGGGATGCCTTGGCAAAATGCCTAAAATTTGCCCAAAAATTGTATGCAAGCCAGTGGATGGATGAATCCGGCCTTTTAGTTAAAAGGTCTTCATTGTGCACCATTACAACCTTCCAGCCCAGCGCCAGATATAGGGGTGTGCTGGGGTGGGCTGTACCCCCCCCCCCCAGATTTTAGTTGAGCCCTCCCCCCCTCAGGTCTCTGAGAGTGTATCCATGATCCATGAGACAGTCTTATGGGGGCAATTGATGTAAAGGAGCACTCTGATTGGACAATCCATGTATGGATGTACTGTGATAGGGACACCTGATGTAAGGGGGTAACTAATGATGGGGTAACTGATCATATGTAAGGGGACACTGTAATAGGAGCAGTTGATGTAAGGAGGGACTTTGATAGGCACAGATGATGTAAAGGGGCACTCTGATGGGGACAGCTGATGTAAGCGGACTCTGATGGGGACACCTAATGTAAGGGGGGATTGACAGGGACCCTAATGTAGGAGGGGACTCTGATGGGGACCCTGATGTAAGGGGGACTCTGTTGGGGAAACGTATGTAAAGGGGCACTCTGATGGGGACTCTGATGTAAGGGGGAACTCTGTTGGGGAACCTTATGTAAAGGGGCACTCTGATGGGGACTCTGATGTAAGGGGGAACTCTGTTGGGAAACCTTATGTAAAGGGGCACTCTGATGGGGAACCTTATGTAAAGGGGCACTCTGATGGGGACTCTGATGTAAGGGGAAACTCTTATGAGAACTCGTGATTTAAAGGGGGACTCTGACACCTGATATACGGGGGAAAGGTTCTATTTAAGCTCCCTAATCTAATGACAACCTAATACTTACTAGTATTTCCCAGGTAATGAGACTGTGTGACAGACTATCAGTGACTCACACATAGAGTCGACATTATGCCCCTTGACTTTTCTTCACTGCACCCCCAGATCAAATAGGCTAGATCCGGCCCTGTTCCAGTCACCAGCGTCCTAACAAACAATGACATCATTGGTTGATAAGGAGGATGTAGGGTGCCTACACAGCATCTTTGTTTGCCATTTTTCATCTGCATTGGGGTCACTTTAGCGGAGTGAAGGAGAGAAACTGAGGGGAAGAGAAACAATGGAGTACTAGTCAGTACCAGTGTGCAAAGGTGTATTTACTTTAGATGTAAAAAAATCACCACACACGTTTGGTGTCCAACGTGTGTGGGTGTTGCTGTGTTATGTAAAACTAGTTTTTTACATTTCAGAATGGGGCGCCTGGAGAATGTGATGTTAATGGGTGCCCTGACGTAAAAAAAGAATGAGAAACACTGTGATAAAGTTACAGTCATCAGTAAAATGTCCCTGAAATGACAGTAAAATGTTACTATCTACAAAAAAGAGGAATGTGCTGATGCAAGTGACACATTTGTTTTGTAGCTTAGCAGAGAAGAGTCATTATGGAAAAAGACAAACTGTAAGGCTCCATTCACACTACACTGAGCGTTTTTCAGGTGTTTTTTCAAGCGGTTTTTTGGGGCGTTTTTGAGCGTACTTTTGATCAGATTTGCAAATATTATTGGTGTTTTTTCAGGCATTTTTCATTTAGGTGTTTTGCTGTGGTCAATGGAAATAGCTGCTGTTTGAGATTAAAACACCTGAAAAAAACTCAGATCTGCCTGAAAAGTAGCGCAAGTAATTTTTTGAGTGACAAGCGTTTTGCTACAGGCGACAGAATGCTCAAATTTAAACAGGGGTCATTGGAAATAATGGGATTTTACTTGTTGAGCGTTTCCAAGCGTCAAGATTAGAGCTGAAAAACGCTCAAGTGTGAACAGGACCTAAGAGTTTGTATTTTACATCTTTTAGATTGTAAGCTCTCTGTTTTTCCTGTCAATCACAGCCAATGAGGAGAGGGAGGGGACAGGGCCAAGCCACAGCTCTGTGTTTGAATGCACACACAGAGCAGCGGGTGCCCCCATAGCAAGCTGTTTGCTGTGGGGGCACCCAACAGGAGGGAGGGGCCAGGATAGCCTGCCTTGGATCCTAGAAGAGGAGGATCCAGGCTGCTCTGTGCAAAACCATTGCACACAGCAGGTAAGTATCAACATGTTTGTTATTTTAAAAAAAAGATGAACCTTTAGAGTCACTTTAAAGCAACAAATTAAATAAAATTCATAAAAGCATGTATTTTTAACTCAAAAAGTACTTTATATTGCTCTCAGCCTCCTCTAAATCTCCAAATTCCTTTTTTTCCCCTGCTGTGATATGACTTCCTGTTAAAGGGTGGCTATGTTCATTCTCCATGTTCCCACTTTATGTAGAAACATAGCTGCCCTTTCTTGTGCTCTCAAGAGACAGACTAGGGACTATGGGATTTGTAGCATACTCATACGTTCACACTAGCTTTGTCAGCAGACGTCAGACAGGCGTATAAAAATTCTGCACATGGCAGCACACAGTGCTGTTCACATGGAAGCATTAGCGTCACGTCTCACTGCATCGCAGCAAAACTGACACCTCTTGTTGAATCAGGAGGAGTTGAAGTCTCCTATTCAAGTCTAAGGTGCCGCTCCTCAAACGACTGGTAGGCGTTTGCGAGGCGGTTGCAATTCAGTCGCGGAGCGTTAATACCATTTAACTTCATTATAGGCGTTTGTGGTGCGGTTTTAACGCTTGGCAAATGCCTATCAAGTGCCTCAAAACCACGCATAGGGCGTTTGAGGAGCATTTGAGGGGAATTAAAAACGCTTCCCAAATGCCTGTCTAACGCCTGTCAAACCCCAATTCTTAAAGCCCAAATTAACTTTGTGTTTAAATCAGCTAAATACATTCCAGGTGCATCAGGCCTGAGTAGAAAAGTGTCTAACTTACCAACATGCTGCAGAGAAGAACTCTTGCTCTCCGTGGGGAAGCAGCGGTTTCTCTGCAGAGATCCACCATATTCTCTATAATGCTCCACAATCAGCAATGCTCATACTCCTGGTGATTGCAGAGCTCTAGCTCACCTCTGACACAATGAGGATTGTGTGTTACATCTGCAGAAAGATTGCTGTATCCAAAGAAAGAACAAGAGGCCTTCTTTGTAGCATGCTGGCAGTGGACAGGCTTTTCTATTCAGGCTGTGGCTGCTTTCCAAAGAAAACAAACTGTTGCTTGTCTCCTGGAGCGTTTTATACTGTGCATTCAAAATAAAGTTTCTACAGTTTATTCCCACCTTGTTGCTGACCCTATGTGATTGACATATTTAATTGAGCAGATGGAGACCGCGGGAATGCCACGGTGAGATTTATACTCCTCCTGGAATATGTTATAAGGGCTGTAGAGTTTTTCTTTGATATGTGTGATTCATATAGCTTTGCACACCTTTTTTATGCACCTGGAATGTATTTAGCTGTTGTAAACTAAAAATTCATTAAGACTTTCATTTTTTTCCTGCAAAATGCTTTAAAGCCTAAGTCCTCATGCATATTGGATGTTTTTACAGTGGCTGTTTTTGGCTTTTGATGTTTTTGGATGTTTTTTTCTACAGCCAGTAAACCCCCCAGCATGTTATCCTGTGTCCATGCACACATAGACTGTAATCAATGATTTCTGGCAGGGTCGTTTTTTGGCAAGAAAAAAAACCCAGGACTAGTGGGATTCTAGAGGAGTTTTTTAGCTGTAAAAATGCTCTAACGCTGAAAAACACGGTAAAACGCCCCCAAATTTTTTTTTTTTTTTTTGCTAAAAAAAACAAACAAAAAAACAGCACTAGAAAACGCAAACTCGAGAAAAAGATGCTAAACACGGGAAACTGCTAATGCAAAAATACTAATGGAAAAAGGCTAAAAAAAAAATGGTTTTTAACTGGACTTTACACAGCTAACGGCTAACGTTACCAGCGTTATTAAAACACCCAGTGTGCATGAGGACTTAAAGTGGAGCTCCACCCAAAAGGGGAAGTTCTGCTTTAAGGACTGCTTCCCCGATCCCCATTAAGGATTGGCACCTTTGGGGGACGGGGGGGAGCGGGTACCCGAATTTGACAGGTACCCTCTCAGACTTCCAGTCAGATTGCCTAGGCCGGGTGTCGGCAACCCGCGGCTCCAGAGCCGCATGCGGCTCTTTTTCATCTTTGCTGCAGCTCCGGAGCACACTGCCCACCAGGTGACAGGCAATAGGGTTTCAGTGGTCGGCAAGCCGCGGATCGCAAGCCACTTGCGGCTCTTCTGTGTGCCGGGCGCCCGCTCCCCTCCCTCCTCTCGGGCGGCCGCCTCAAAAGTCAGGACTCTTTTAATCCGGCCCGCGGAGCGTGGAACATTAGCTGTCAGGATGTAGGCGGGGCAGCCAGGATGTAGGCGGGGCAGCGTGACGAACTCCTCTCACAGTCCGCCCTGAAGACCGGAACACAGCGCGGGAACACAGCGAGAGGAACGCGCGGAGCAAAGGTAAGTGAATTGAGACAATATGGGGAATTAATTACTATAGGGGGGATGAATTACTATGGGGGATGAATTATTATATGGAGGATTAATTACTATGGCGGATGAATTACTATGGAGGATGAATTACTATATGGGGGATGAATTACTATGGGGGATGAATTACTATGGAGGATGAATTACTATATGGGGGATGAATTACTATGGAGGATGAATTACTATATGGAGGATGAATTACTATATGGGGGATGAATTACTATGGGGGATGAATTACTATAGGGGGGATGAATTACTATATGGGGGATGAATTACTATGGGGGATGAATTACTATATGGGGGATGAATTACTATGGGGGATGAATTACTATATGGGGGATGAAGCTAACTGCACGATCCTGTATATAGCATTAAGGTAAGAAACAATATATGCAGTGTCGGATTTGTTTTAAATGTTGCAATGGTTTTGCGGCTCCCAGTCTTTTTTTTCCCTTCGGAAACGGGTCCAAGTGGCTCTTTATGTCTTAAAAGTTGCAGACCCCTGGCCTAGGCAATCAGAAGCGGAAGGTGTCCTCCCTCCCTCTCTCCCTGTTGTCTTTTGGGACACGTGACAGGTCCCAGAAGACTACAGGACCATTCATGAAGCGCAGCGCTTCTCACGCATGCACAGTGGGTAGCCGGCTGTGAAGCCGCAAAGCTGTCACAGCCGGGTGCCCACACTGAAGATGCCGGCCTCCTAGAATACAGGACAGCCGGTGAAACTGGCTGCGGGGGGGACACACCACGGGTCCGAGGGACAGGTGAGTGTGTGCTTTTTAAAAGTCAGCAGCTACAGTTTTTGTAGCTGCTGACTTTTATTTTTTGACAGGGTGAGTGGAACTCCGCTTTAAGAAGAATTATTATAAGCAGTAGAAATTCTTGCAAGATCATGATGGAAGGGTTTTTTCCCCCAACAGATTGATGTATTGTTGTACTGTGCATAAGTAAGATGAGGCACATGATGTCATGCACTCCATCTTGCATATGGTCATTTGACAACACTGTGAGCATGCTTGTGACGTACTTTTGAAAATGGCAGTGTGGGAGTGGGGACAGAGGTAGCACTGAGGTAGCATGACAAGTGAAAAAAGAATCACATAGACTATACAAAGGGGTTGATTTACTAAAACCGAAGAGTGCTGAATCTGGTGCAGCTGTGCATGCTAGTCAATCAGCTTCTAACTTCAGCTTGATCAGTTAAGCTTTGATAAAAAAACCTGCAAGCTGATTGGTTTCTATGTAGAGCTGCACCAGATTTTTCAATCACCAGTTTTAGTAAATCAACCCCTTTGTATTGTCTATGTGACTCTTTTTATGTTATGTTTGTATAGGAAAATACGTTCATATTTTATTGGCAGCTTATAGAAGGGAATGGTCCTCTATAAAGTGTAAATGAAGTCTTTCTTGGAAAAACTCATTAAACAATGATCAATAGCGGTATACGGAGAAACAATTTCCTAAAGCAAAAAAAGAATGTTTTGTAAATACCTTTTTGATTTCTTTTGTAGCACCCTCCTCTAGTTAGGCAGCTAGGTTAAATTTCGCTTTTGGCTTCACTGTAGTGAGTAGAGCAGTGATTGTTTCTGTCTGTTTAGGGTTTCCTGAGTTGAGTGTTTGATTTCTCCCACCTGTCTCTGAAAGAGGATTCCAGATGGCAGGGAGATTCAGATGACCAGTGTGAATATTTATCATGTTGCAGCCAATCCCTGGAAAGAGGCATCTAGAAGGTGGCTGTGGAGGTGATAAATGTTTGAGAGGCCATTTCCAGAGTGTTCTTTCCTCTTGGGAAAGGGATAGTCCCAGTTGTCCTGGGGCTGCTTCCTCTTGGAGAGAGCCACTGAGACAAAAGGGTGAAGTCTTGGCCTCCTCTGCTGCTGGGCTGAGGGCCTTGAGAAGATTGCCAATTGATTTTTGCTGGAGGGCACTGTCCTGAAGTAATGGTCTGGAGAAGTATTTTTTTTCTGTCCCTCACTGAGGATCTACCTGGGGTTGCTGGGTGTCAGACAGCTACTGGGCACTGTGAGTAAAGACCTTGCTGTGGAGTATTAGTTGTGCAAGTGCCAGAAGGCAACTAACTGCCAGATGATCGTTTTGGAGTATCCTATGACCCTAAACCCTTCTCCTATTGAAGTTCTTCAACAATAAATACCAATTAGATTACATTGGGAGACCTGGGTATATTCTCAGCGGCCCCTGAGTGCTATTTAGTGCTGTATCCCAGGCTCCAAAGGGTAGGCGTGGAGATTCTTTGTGACGATTGCCAGCTTTTGTCAACATCAAAAACCCTGGCTGCTTTCATTTAGAAAGCAGCACCCTGGAGCTCCCAACTAGAAGACAGAGATGCAAGCTGACCATTCTAGTACAGATCTGCTTCCATTCTTGTGTGGTCAGAGTGAAACAGAAAAGATGGGGAACTGTCAGGACCACCAGGTAGTATTTCATGCCCAAGGAACAAATAAAAATACAACTGCTTGCATTTGCAAATAAGATACCAATCTACGAAATCTTTTGGGGTAACATACACTTTAAATAATATATTTTTATACAGGTATATACATCAGAATAAAAAGAGGGACAACTGAGGAAGAAAAAGACAGACAGAAGAATTTGGTTCCAAAGAGGGAGGGTCTCTCCTGTTTGCTTCAATTTACATTACAGTACATTCGATTTTTACTGTGTGCATTTGTATATTAAGATCGAACTAAACCCTCCTATTCTTTACATGGTACCTGCGATCATAGCCTCTGATTGATCTATAGTTTCCATGGTGGTGCACATGTGATCAACCATTTGATGGCTTGATATTTTGGTTGAGAACACAAGCAACTGTGACAGTTATTATTTGAGGCATGTCTAGCACATAATGGCTTTGGGAGACAATTAAATCAATGGGATTTGTTCGGATTTACACTCTTTTTGTTCCAATGTATGGAAGAGTAACTTGTGCTCACTTATGGTCCTATTCAAAGCGGTGAAAAGATCTACAAGGTACTCTAAGATCTGAGAATAGGAACAGGAACTGCTATTTTAGAGGTCTTTAACAGAAATATAAACAATTGCTATCAGAGATAAGTAAGGAATATTTTCTCTGCAAACCAACTTACAAGCCTTATAGGAGGTTTTCCTTTACTTTCCTATTCAGAAAAAGATGATGCCAGGGATAAATGCATGGAAAGAAAAGGTGAAAAAATGCATTAACAAAATAAAATCTTTTTAATCTTTTAAAGTAATAATAAACCCTCTGAGTTTTTAACACATTGAGAAGAAGCACGTCAAGGAGTTAATAGTGGACAGTGCAGTCTTCAGTTAGTTTGAAGAAGGGAGGGGAAGGAGGAGGGTGGAGCAGGGGAGTGCCTTGCCAATCTAGGCTATTGGGCTGTGTGTTTCTATGGATTCACACAGTGTAGGAGACACAACTCTAGTCTCTGAATGCATGGGTGGCTCTATAGGATGCTGCGAGAGAAAGAAGCCACCCTGAAACAGCCAAACTCTAGTAACGTCCATGGCACCAGCTTAAACTGGAACATAGAGGAGAATTAGAAGATAAAAAAACCTGCATACTCAGTATGTGATTAAATCAACTGCTGAAAATACTTAAAAAACTGAGGGTTTTTACCCTGTTTTTGCTAAAAAAAAGTGCATTAAAAATATTTCCATTTGTATTCTATCTGTTCACAATCTCTGTGCTGCATTTTTAAAAAACCCTGTTTGCTGCATCTTTGGTGCCCTGTTTGAAAAATGCACCGTCCATTATAGTCAATGGAAATGCACCAAAAACCCTCTGCAGGCTTTCCTCAGGTGACCAGGGATTAAAATGCTTCTAAAACACACAGGTTGCATTAAATTTGAATGCAACTAATTAAAAATGTGTTTAAATGCAGGTTATATGCATCACAATGATAATGCCCCTACTAACTGGGTTTGCAATGATATGTGGAAGACACAAAATTGATTTAATCTACTGGGGAGTTTTGTTTTGTCAAACCTTAAATGAACAAACTGGGGCCTCAATCACAATATGGCGCAGAGACATCAAGGGCACAAAAAAAAAATTTTTTATATATGTCCTGTTCACACCACAAAACTAGTATCACGTGCAGACCTTGTCTGCACAGGAATCTGCAAAGTGTATAAAACTCACTGAAACGTGCATGAAAAATTAAGTAAACTCGTGAAATTTGCATGATTTTCTTATCAGTTTTTATGCATGTATGGTATGAACGAGGCCTGAAGTTAGAAGCTGATTGGCTACCATGCACAGCTGCACCAGATTTTTCGCTCTTCAATTTAAGCAAATCAACCCCAATATGTGTTTGTGAAAAATGCATACCACATTTTTAAGCACATCAGAGCAAACGGACCATTAATATTCATTTACGTTAGCTACTAAAAAGTATCACTTTACCAACACTTTTTTGTCTTCTCTACCGATGATGCAAGATAACGGAAAATTGTATACTTACCTGACGGGAACTTTTCTTTTTTGATCTTAAGCATAACAGCATGTATGTATGGGTAAGCTCACCCCCCCCTCCCTCCCCCAGCCATTTCCAGGGCCAGTTATACTTTATAAATGAGTCACCTTCTACAAACCAGGATTTTTTTTAACTATACTCAATGCAAAACCCTAGGGAGGCTTAAGCCCTGCTGTCATGCTTAAGATTCAGGAAAGGAAAATTACCGTCAAATATGTATACAATTTTCTGTTTTCCTGGCGCAAGCATGACACCGTATACATATGGGATGTAGCATGCACCAAAAGAAAAACAACAAGGGAGGGCAATCCTGAAAGTGTTTTTTTTTTCAATTGTTAGATCGATACAGTACAGAATGACCAAAATCTACTTTAGTTAAGGCTGCTGGATCCACTTTATAATGGGCCGGGAACGTATTGAATGTAGACCAGGTCGCACCTCTACATATTAATTCTGGAGATACTCCTTTGAATTCTGCCCACGAGGCCGCTATACCTCTGGTAGAGTGAGCCCCGAGATCCTTGGGAGGCTCCAGCTTTCTTGCAAGATAAGCTCTCCGGATGACCAGCCATGAAGCCAAAGTCCTGGTGGATGCTGCAAGCCATTTCTTCTTCCCATCTGGGATGATGCACAGGTTTTCCATTTTCCTGAAAGATGATGTCAACTGTATGTTTAGCTTTAGGACTAAACCTACATCCAGTTCATGAGGTGTTGCAGTCGAATCAGCTTAGAATGTTGGAAGGACGATGTCCTGATTGCGATGGAATGATGTATTAACTTTGGGACAATAATGTGGAAGAGTCTTTAATACAACTCTGTCAATGAAATGGCAACAATAAGACGGCTGGCAGCCTAAAGCCTGGATGTCTGCCACCCTCCTTGCTGATGTCATGGCTGTGAGATATACTGCCTTGAAGTTTACCTTCCATATTGACGGGGAATAGCTCACCAGGAATGGTGACTGGGATAACATGTCCAACACCACTTGCAAGTCCCATGGAGGGACAAACAACCTTTCTGAGGGATGGATTATAGCGCATGCTCTCAGGAATGGGAGCACTAGCTGATACAAGGCCCACCTAATACCTGTTAGTGAAGACAGGGCTGAAACTCTGAGTGTGTTTTCGTGCAAGCCCATCTCAAGGCCTGGTTGCAGAAAATTTAGTACTTGTGACGATGGTACCAGGTCAAATCCTTGTGATTTGCAAAGATGGCAACTTTCTCCCAGACTCTGGAATAGTATGATTTGTTTTGGGAACTCTTGCCTTCAGTAAGGTTTCTACCAATGATACTGAGCAACCAGCTTCTGTTAGTCTTCGCCTCTCAATCTCCAGGCAGCTAGGTGGAGCTTTGCTGGATCCATTGCAGCTCTTACCCCTGCTGCAGTTAATTTGGTATCCCTGAGAGCAGGACTGGAGGTTCCAATGCCAGAGATTGCAACAATGAGAACCATGGCCTGTGAGGCCATAATGGTATAATCACTATTACTAGACCTGAATGCATGCATATCCTGCTCAGTGGCACAGGAGGGAACACTTATACCAGTTTGCAGACCCACCTTGTGCTGAGTGCATCCATTGCTTCTGCTTCTGGGAACTTCAGACACGATGGGAAAACATTTGTATTTCGTGCTGGTTGGAGTTGCCATCAGGTTCAGATCTGGGTATGCTCACTTGTTGCAAATCCAGAGAAAAACTGATTGGTCCAGGGACCATACAATGTTGTGTAAGGTCTTGCGACTCAAGGTGTTAGGAAATTCTGAGGAGCTGCAATATAAGCTGCTGAGAGATGTGACAGGTTCCTCTGGGCTCAAGTCAAAATTGGTGTCACTTCAGCCAAGACAGTCCAGCTCTGTGTTCTGCCCTGGCGAAGCACACATGTGACTGCTGTCTTGTTGTCCATGTGAAGTATCATATTGGCTCCCTAAGTATGACTCCAAAATGCATTCAACAAAATCACATTGGAAACCTCGGTCTGGTTGCTCTCCCATCGGCCCTGGACTAGCAGACCATTGAGATGGGCACCCCAACCGAATTCCAAGGCATCCGATGTGATCACTAATGGTGGGTCCAGATTCAGTTGATAGCAGTTGAAGAGATTCAGTGGTTACTTCCACCAAACGAGAGATCACCTCATCGGATCCTCTGGTGAGTAGAACGACTCTTCCACTATCTGAAGAACCCTATCTGGAATACTTTCATCCACAAGTGGGCCCTTGACCATCGGAATTGTGGAAGACAATGTCCCCAGCAGTCTGAGGCACTGAGCGGCTGGACCTCAGATCTTAGAGCAGCCCTGACTTTCCTCCTATAACCTTAGATATTGCAGTTTCTAATTTGTTGCCAAATAGTGCAGCACCATAGAAGGGGATGTGAACCCAGTTTGACTTAGAAGAGGTGTCCACTGTACATGGTTTGAGCCAAAGGGCTCTTCTTGCCATCATCAAAAAAAGCATAACTCTGGCTGAACAATAAAGGGAATCAATGGCGGCTTCTCCCACAAAATCACCTGCATGCATAACGTCCCCCAACGTTTTCAAGATTGAAGAGACTTCTACTCCTGCTCAAAGATCTGCTTCTGTCTTCTCAGCCCACATTCTTAGGGCTCTAGTCACTGAGGTGAGCGCCAACACTGGTCTACAGGAGCTGCCAGCGGATGTGTAAACTCTTTTCATATCATCAACCATCCTACTATCAAGGGTATCCTTGAAGGATATGGCATTGTCCATTGGCAGTGTCACATGCCTAACCAGCCTAATTACTGCCGCATCCACTAAAGGTGGTGCTTCTGGTGAGCACACTTCCTCCTGCTTCTGGAAGAGTGATACTGACGATAAGGGCTGCAAAGATTTAAAATCTATTAGCCATTTACTCTTTTGAAAGAAATAATATATATACTTTATACCTACCTGACCCTCACCTTATGTAACGTGGCTGGTCTCTGGAAGAGTTCATCACTGAACCTTAAGGGAAGCTACAGAACAACAACAACTGAGCCACTGTTGTACACACACTAAACAAACAGCAAAGTAACAAATAAAATACCTCCTACCTGCAAACCAGCTGAATCCCATGCAGCACTGACAGGTCCCCAACTAAACAAAATTAAGGTAAGGATATAAGTACTACCATAAAAACATAAGCATCAAATATAGCAAGGACCAGCCGCAGCTCACCTTGCACTATGTGCTCCCACACTTCCTGTCTGTGCACCCGCGTCCTGCACCCTGGCTATTGATAAGGTCTGGAGGAACTCTGCCCCTCCTCCAACAGGTGTCTTTTCAAAGTGGTTAATAGCCCGGGCAGCCATGGGGCTCTCAGCCGCTGTTTCCTGCAAACCAGAAGTCACCACAGCGCCATCTTGCTACACTCAGCCGGCTGGAAGTTCAACAGGCACCATCTTGGAGAAGGCAATCCACCGCCTGGCCACTGGAAGTCAGCGAGAAACAATCTTGGGAGAGGGCAGCCGCCCAAAACTAAGCCACATGGAAAAAAAGGCACTTTTTACAATTTGGCTAACAGAATGCAGGAACAGTAACAGGAAACAAGCTGTCAACTACCCCATGCGGGGCCTGCAAAAGATCATGTACTAACCTTGCACTTGCAGATGGCTACCCAGAGACCAGTATCCTGTACCCCAGTACCTGCATATGGGGGAAGCCTCCCTCTTATAGCAGCTTTACACCCTGTACAGAGGAAGCTTCGCCACAGGAGAGGCTGAACCTGTGCGGATAGGCCAGATTAATCCGGCAAGGTGAGGGTAAAAATTCTAAGTTATATAGTTCCATAACAGTAAGGAAAAAAAAAGGAGAATGCTGCCTCTTGGGAGGCTCATTTATATAGTATAACCGGTACTGGAATTGGGCAGGGATGGAGCCTACCCATACGTATACGCTGTCATGCTTGTGTCAGGAAATGTTTTTATGATTGAATTCAGTGAACTTGTTTTTTTTTTCGACTAGTTAGCTATGTGGCCACTGCATGAAGATTTTTTGTTGGCCATATCAACCAATCACATTTGCGACATTTTGCACCCTAATCACAGGTGCTAGTTATTCTTTATATTGCATGTTTTTCTTGTGATAGCCAATAACTTATGCATTTAAATCTTGTCTTGTTACGCAGTTCCGATAATGTGTTTAAGAAGATTGTTTACAAGGAATATGAAAAAGACTTTGTTGCATTAAAACATGGCTCAAAACTGTTAGGTAAGTTTCTTTAAAGAAAATGTAATGAATTTTCAGCATTTGACTGAACCACAGAAGTTGGCTTGAAGTTTTTTTGGTTTGTTTTTTTTTAATCTCTTATGCTTTGGCAAAGTTTAGGTGGACATTTTGCAAACACACCATTGTGTGTTCAACCAGCATTCTACAAACAGTATCCGACCCTATGCAAACAAGGCATTTTGCCTTGTCTTTGCATTGGGACTGCATTGCACAACACTGCCCAACACAGCACAGCAGGGCTGATGTGAATGACCCCTAAAGAAAATTGACTAGCTTATCTGGTGTGGAGATAAAATGTTTCCAGGATCCATAAATCATGTTTACTTTTTTTCTTAGTCCTCATGCACACTGGACATTTTCTACAGCTGCTGTTTTTGGCTTTTTTTTAAAGCTAGTAAATTCCCCAGCATATAATCCTATGTGTCCACGCACACATCGTTTTTTTAGCTGTAAAAATGCTCTAACGCTGGAAAATGCAGCAAAACGCGGTAAAACATGGTAAAACACAAGAAACCAGCGTTTTTTGAGCCAAATTTTTCTTATGTAAAAAAAGGCAAATGTGGAAAAAGGCAGCTAAATGCTAATGCAAAACTGCTAAAAAAAAATGCAGAAAAACTTTACGTGGCTTTATACAGCTATCGCTACAGACGTTTTTAAAACTCCCAGTGTGTATGAGGACTTAGAGTTGTTTGTATTAATATCAGAATATTATATTATGAATGTTTTGCATATCTACACATCATTTTAACTACTTGCCGACCACAGATAGCCGAATGACGGCTGCACTGCGGCCGGCCAGTTCTGGGTGGACGTCATATGACGTCCTCCCAGAACGCGCTCTCCTGCGCGCCCCCGGGGGAGCGCACCCGGCGATCTCCGGTATCGCTGTGTCCTACGGACACAGCTGATCACGTGACATGGTAAAAGGCCAATCTCAGCGGCCTTTTACCACGTGATCAGCCATGTCCAATGACACGCTGATCACCGGGAAATGCAATTGCCGGTTCTCGGCTACACTTTCCTCACGCTGTCAGATCGTGAGGAAAGTACTGCTGAAAACCGGCAGTTGTCAGAGCGGGGATCGGCACCGATCATCAGGGTCACTGATCATCAGTGCCCTGATGATCGGTGCCCAGCAGTGGCACACACAAGTTCCTCCTCCTGTGCCCAGCAGTGCACCCACCTGTGCCCAGCAATGCACCCACCTGTGCCCAGCAGTGCGCCCACCTGTGCCACCCAGCAGTGTCACCACCTGTGCCCAGAAGTACCACCTACCTGTGCCCAGTAGTGCCACCCACCTGTGCCCACCAGTGCCACCCACCTGTGCCCACCAGTGCCACCCACCAGTGCCCATCAGTGCAGCCCAACAGTGCTGCCAGTCAGTGCCACCAGTCAGTGCCCAGCAGTTGTGCCAGTCTGCCCAGCAGTGCCGCCAGTCAGTGCCCAGCAGTGATGTCAGTCAGTGCCACCTATCAGTGTTGTCTATCAGTACCCATTATCAGTGTCGCCTATCAGTGCTACCAATCAGTGCCGCATATCAGTGCCACCTATCCGTGACACCTCATTAGTGCTGCCTATCAGTGCCGCCTATCCGTGCCACCTCATTAGTGCCGCCTATCAGTGCCGCCTATCAGTGCTGCCTATCAGTGCCCTTCAGTGCTGCCTATCATTGCCCATCAGTGCTGCCTCATCAACGCACATCAGTGAAGGAGAAAAATTACCTGTTTGAAAAATGTTATAATAGAAACTAAGAAACTTTTTTTTTTTGCACTTTTTTTGCTTTTAGCACAAAAAGTAAAGTGCCCAGCAGCGATTAAATACCACCAAAAGAAAGCTCTATTTGTGAGAAAAAAATGATAAAAATTTCATATGGGTACAATCTTGCATGACCGCGCAATTGTCAATCAAAGTGCGACAGCGCTGAAAGCTAAAAATTGGCCTGGTAGATAGTGGGGTGTAAGTGCCCGGTAGGCAAGTGGTTAATACATACTTCTTACTTTAAACTCTGCTATTTTCATTGTTTCAGTAAACTATTAATGATATCCTAGAAATGTTATAAAACAGCAAAAAGTGCTAGCTTCATTTTACTGTTACTTTGACAAATATTGTTTTACACTCTTGTCGGTCAACGCATAATCTTCTTATAATTGCATTTCCTGCTGCTCAAATCCTAAAATCTTTCTTTTCCAAGAATCCCTGCTGCTAAAAGATTTTGCTTCTGGTGATGACCTTACACTTAAAGGCTGATAGGCATGAGACTTTTAATTACAAGCTCTTATATATAGCGCGGTCAGAGGTAATTACATTAGAACGTTGTCTTATTAAAGAAGGAAATTCCAGCAATCCTTTATTAAGCCTTAATGGCTGGAAAATTCCATTCTGGTCAAAACTACATTGTATGTAATAACATAGCACAGCTTCACAAAACAAACCTCATGTGAAAAAAGGGAAGAGACACTGGGCTGTATTCACAAAGCGATATTATGCTCTTTAAAAAAAACCTCATAACATTTTTCAAAAACCTTTTGGCAATTCACCAAAAAACTCTACTAAAATAAGGTATGCGGTATTTCATCAAAATATGCAATATTTATTTAATTAAACCGTGCAGTATTTTTCTCATGCGATATCCAGTGGAATGGATACAGTGGAGAAGAATTAGAACCCCTGTCAATTTTTTATTGCTAATAAAGAAGTAAAATGGTTTCAACCGTAGAAATATGCCAACTCACTAAGTCAGTGCAGTCGCTGCAGCATATGTATTGATACAAAAGAAAAAAGGTCACTAGAGTACTAGTCAAAGGGAAGCTGCTTTCACAGTACACACATGGTGTAGCAAAAACAACTACTAAACCCAAGAGCCTGCTTTTACTATATCTAGTCTCCCACATATAGTACACATAGTTACATAGTTAGTCTGGCTGAAAAAAGACAAAAGTCCACCCAGTTCAACCATAAAAAAAAAGTTATAATCCTACACCCACAGTTGATCCACAGGAAAGCAAAAAAACCAGCAAAGCATTATCCAACTTGCTCCTGCAGTGGAAAAAAAAGAACACAGAACATGGAAGTGCAATTATTTTAGTAAATATAAACTGCTAAATACCTTTTCTCATCAGCAGTTAGAGCAGTCTTGTGACTTCTATCGGTGTCCAGCAGAGCACTGGTTAAAGCTTGTAGTAGGAGATTTCTTTCTGCTATAGGAGGATGCAGAATCCCTAACTTCTGTCTGGACAGTGCTGATTGGTCCTGTGCTGATCACATGTACTCTCCCCCAAAAAAAAAAAAACCCTCTCTAGCAATAAAACGACAAAGAGAGGACAATCCCCTGCGCTTGAATGGAAAATCCCTACCCCTCAGCTGCTAACACCTCCCTTCAACCATAAAGTATAAATAATCAATATATAATGGTGTAGCGCTAAATAAATACTAACATAAGTGACCAAAATCAGATACAAATATAATGAATAGATAATCATAGGTAAAAAAGTGTACCAATAATAAATTAGTGCACACACACAATCAATATAAAAGGATAACCCCAACTACGGGGATCAAACTAAGTGAATAACATAATTAGTGCATGTGTACACAAAAACACTCTGTGAAAATAATATATATATATCCACTAATAAAGAGTCCACACGCTGCCCCAATATTGTTGATTAGTGCTCCACAGCAATGACTTGCGTGTAAATAAACGTGAATCCAGTGCCAACAACTCGTAAATCCAAAAACATCCAAAGTGCCCCCTCACTTGCTTGCAGTGACCACAAGGGCCAGTTCATTTTATTTTCAGCCCCTCCAAATTATTACCTATGTACTTCCTGTGTGGTCACAGGGACAGGTGAACTACTATTACAAGTACCAGGGGATTGGAGTACTCAGGAGGATAAAAGTCTGTGGGATATCCAGGATGGTCCATCTGATGGTGACGAGGCTATTCTTGAGAAAGCGTGTCTTACCCTAAAGCGAGCTGGCCCTTGTGGTCACTGCAAGGAGGTGAGGGCTTCAACCTTGCAGCATTCCTGGAGACTTGGCTGATTGATAATTCAGCAGGAACTGCTTTTCACACTGCTTTGTCATTGAAAGAGATCATATGGTCCAGGGCAGACCACTTACACTGGAAAACCTTCCTCACCCAATGGTCATCCGTTTACTCACTACCATGACTGAGATGTGGCTCTTCATGCAGCCAGATCTAAAAAATGCCTTTGTGTCAACAATGCTGCAGTCTCCCTGTTTCTGGACTATTCCACCAAAGCTTGGAAGCTCCAAGCAGAAGTTATGGGATCATGCTCTACCTTACGCCATGTTGTTTTCTGCTACGCTGCAGATGACCCATCAAGGCCAAACACATTTCTCTACTTCTCCAGAAAGTGTCCTTGCATGGCTGGAACCAATTAATCATACTTTGAGATCTGCTGCCGCCATTTCACATGCCTTATGATCCTGTGTACCCTCAAGATGTTCTGTGTGGCATTCCACTGGACCTGGGCTCTCCTTTTCTTTTTTACAGAGATTCCTTTGTGCCTTTGAGATGTCTGGCTTATGGTTACCTTGGGGTTTCTCCTGCCCAGCTCTAGTTGGAATCTCTACATTTTATTCTCCATTATCTGCCTACGGACATGTTCCTCATCATAGCAAATTGTTTTGGGATAAAGTTCACTCTAATTATTTTTTAGATAGGCAGCAGCGTTTGTTTTCTTCCTTTTGTATATACTGGGACTTTTTTTATTTGTTTTTTATTTTTTGTTGTATGGCTAGGTGTTTGGCTTATGATTGTGTGTGTTGCTATTTTTGTGGGCTGTTTTTGTGGCCTCCTCCTGAAAGGGGTGGTGATTTTGTTCCAGTGGTTATTCCATCATTACTTTTCTACCCTTTACTATGGCTAATGTATCGTTTCTCTCTTGGAACTTGCAGGGTCTTAATTCAAAGTTTTAAAAGGGTTAGAATTTTTTACTAACTTAAAGCCAATAAACCCCAAGTTTTATGTCAGCAGGAGGCACATTTGATGGGTTCTAGGGTTTTAGCCTTGAAACAATATTGGATGGCATAGTCAGTGCACTCCACCTACTCTAACTTTGCCCAGGGAGTATCAGTGCTGATTCGTAAGGGCTTTGCTTGACTCCTCATGTTTACCAACCCACAAGGCAGATATGTGATTCTTCACGCTACTATACACGCCACTCCATTTATCTTGGGTTTAATCTATGCTCCTCTTACAGTGGTGGCCATGGTCCTTAATGAGAATGCTGCACGCTTAATTGACTTCCCAGATTGTCCAACACTTAAGCTGAGTGACTTTAGTGCAGTAATGGATCCCTTGCTAGACAGTATAAAACCCTCATCTACGGATAGTAAACTGCTGGCTAATTGGTGTATGGCCTATAATTGTGTTGATATCTGGCGCTGGAAAGTCCACAGTGCTCAAAAATATTCATGCCAATCCAAGAAGTATAGAGCCCTGTCCAGGCTTGAGTTTTCTCTGGCCTATTTAGATGTACTTCCTTTGGTAAGACATGTCTTATATCTATCTCGAACTCTTTCGGACCACTCTCCCCTAAAACTGCACCTAGTGTTACGACATAGACCGACCTTCATGGTTTGGCGGTTAAGTCCTTTATGGATTTCCCCAGTAGAGGTTGCAGAGCGTTAAAGCATGATCCGCTTGATTACTAGACTCAAAATACAGACATGGCCCTGGTAAACGCTACATCCAGTGATGTACCGGTTGCTGGACTTTCGGTGGTTATACCAGAGTGATGCCTGCCACTTCAGGCATCACCCTGTACCATTTTTTAGAGCTGGCGGTCGACTCTCTTGTAATAGCAATCCAAGAGGTTTTCTACCCATCTGCCTCTCTCTCTCAGGCTCTCCCATCCCACCAGGAGACCCAAGAGACTAGCTGGCACATCCACTGGCTGGCCAAACATGCGAACAAAGCCAGGATTGGCTTTGATTGGCTCTCGGTTACAGTAAACCTAAAGTGATGACCTGACATCACTTCTGGTTTAGTCAGAAGTAAACGGTGCCATTTTAAAAAAATAAAAGCATTCAGAAACACCAGCTTTGGTGTTTTTGAATGCTTTTAGGTACAGAGGAGGGATTTGGGGTCTTATAGAGTACCTGTCACGTGCCTATTGCTGTCACAAGGATGTTTACATTCCTTGTGACAGTAACAACAGTGATACAAAAAAAAATAATTAACAAAGCTGTGTAAAAAGAAATATAATGATACATTGCTAATTAAAAAAAAAATTTAAAGCGCCCGTGCTTGCACTCAAAGGCAAATGCGCACATCGGTCCCGCACGCATGCAAACAGAGATTGACCCACACGTGAGAAATCGCTGCGAATGTCAGATCATGGGCAGTAATCCTAGCCCCAGACCTCCTGTGAAGATCTAAAGTGGTAACCTGCTTTTAAAGCTTCACCTATAGATAGTAAAATTTACGTAGTTTATTGCCATTAGAGATGAGCGAATTATTCAAAAATTCGATTCGGTTGATTCGCCGAATTTGCGGAATAAATTTGATTCGATGCGAATTTATTCGCTGCAAATTTAACTTATTAAAAGGGTTTCTAGGCTTCAGAGAGCCTTTATATTAATGCAGAACACTGTACCTTTAATTTAAATGCCCTTGGAGTCTGCTGGGGAAGAGAAATAATACTGTCAGTCAGTATGACATGCAGATGAGTGCCGTCGATCTTAGAATCACCGCACACTTCACTCATTTGGGCAGTCACGGGGCACGACGAAGAAGATGAAGAAGAAGATGAAGAAGCAGAAGAAGATGAAGAAGAAGAAGATGAAGAAGATGAAGATGAAGAAGATGAAGAAGAAGATGATGAAGAAGAAGAAGATGAAGATGAAGAAGAAGAAGAAGATGAAGAAGAAGAAGAAGATGAAGAAGATGAAGAAGAAGAAGAAGAAGAAGATGTTGAAGAAGATGATGATGAAGAAGATGATGAAGAAGAAGATGATGAAGAAGATGATGATGAAGAAGATGATGATGAAGAAGATGATGAAGAAGAAGATGATGAAGAAGAAGAAGATGAAGAAGAAGAAGAAGAAGATGAAGAAGAAGAAGAGGAAGAAGAAGATGAGGATGAAGAAGAAGAAGAAGAAGAAGAGGAAGAAGAAGATGAGGATGAAGAAGAAGAAGAAGATGAAGAAGAAGATGATGAAGAAGATGATGATGAAGAAGATGATGAAGAAGAAGATGATGAAGAAGAAGAAGAAGAAGAAGAAGAAGAAGAAGAAGGAAAATAAGAAGAAGAAGAAGAATGAAAAGAAGAAGAAGATGAAGGAGAAGAAGAAGATGAAGAAGAAGAAGAAGAGGATGAGGAAGAAGAAGAAGAGGATGAGGATGAAGAAGAAGAAGAAGAAGATGAGGATGAAGAAGAAGAAGAAGATGAGGAAGAAGAAGAAGAAGAAGAAGAAGAAGAAGAAGAAGAAGGAAAATAATAATAATAATAATAATAAGAAGAAGAAGGAAAATAAAAAGAAGAAGAAGGAAAATAAGAAGAAGAAGGAAAATAAGAAGAAGAAGAAGAAGAAGAAGAAGGAAAATAAGAAGAAGAAGAAGAAGAAGGAAAATAAGAAGAAGAAGAAGGAAAATAAGAAGAAGAAGAAGAAGAAGAAGGAAAATAAGAAGAAGAAGAAGAAGAAGCAGAAGGAAAATAAGAAGAAGAAGAAGAAGAAGAAGAAGAAGGAAAATAAGAAGAAGAAGAAGAAGGAGAAGAAGAAGGAAAATAAGAAGAAGAATGAAAAGAAGAAGAAGAATGAAAAGAAGAAGGAGAAGAAGAATGAAAAGAAGAAGGAGAAGAAGAAGGAGAAGAAGAATGAAAAGAAGAAGGAGAAGAAGAAGGAGAAGAAGAATGAAAATAAGAAGAAGAAGAAGAATGAAAATAATAAGAAAAAGAAGAAGAAGAATGAAAATAAGAAGAATTCCAGTACAGCAAAAAGTGTATCTGCAGAGAGCTCCGCTATTTCTGACAGTTCTCTGACAGTTCCTTCACATTTACAGCGGTTGAAACATTGTATCTATTTGTTTCCGAATAAAAACATCTGTATCCTAAATGGAAACAAATAGATACAATGTTTCAACCGCTGTAAATGTGAAGGAACTGTCAGAGAACTGTCAGAAATAGCGGAGCTCTCTGCAGGGACACTTTTTGCCGGCTGTAGAAGGGATGAAAATTGGCCGATCGGGAAAAATTTGATTCGTGCATCCGAAGTTTGCTAATTTTCGGATTCGGTGCGAATCGAATTTTTCCTAATATTCGAAACGAATTCCACTTCGCCAAGTTCAATTCGCTCATCTCTAATTGCCATTGCACAGGCATGTTCAATTTTAAAGCATGACATGTTTGGTATCTATTTACTCAGTGTAACATCATCTTTTCATCATCCTTTGCGTTTGAAAAACCAGTGCACAAATACCGTATGACATAAAAAATTTCAAAACCCACCAATTTATTCTCTAGGACCTCCGCTTTAAAAAATATATAATATTTGGGGTTTCTAACTAATTTTCTAGCAAAAAAAATGATTGTTATATGTGAAGAAAAAGTGCCAGAAATGGCCCAGACTGGAAGTAAAGGCGGTTACTCATGGCTCATATATACGCATATTGTGCCTCTGCTCAGGCTTGTTTGCACTTGTTGGATGGTAAATTGGATACTGTGTGCTCTGACTATACTTCTCTACCTTCCCCAACTTCTCACTGTGCCCTTGTCATGGCACATAGTGCTCTTCAGCTGCATGGAGTTGAAATTACTTGTAAGCAAAAGTTATATCTATCTACCTGCCTTCGAGAGCACAGTAGAAAGAATGAAAAAATGTTGGCCTATCTGTCTTGACTGGACTCTCCTGGCACTACTATTTCAGGTATTACCCTATCGAATGACACCATCTCAGTTCACCCGCTTGACATTAATGAAGCGTTTATTTCCTACTACCAAACCCTGTACACTGACTCATTTACGCTACCCCCAGAGCTGTTGTATTTTTTTTTACTCTGTTAAACATACCACGGTTATCCATGCCCTAATGTCAGCTCTTGGACAGACCTCTGATGGTACACAAAATCACTACTGCAATCCACTCTCTCCCACCCTACAAGGACTTGATGGTCTTCCCATTGAGTGGCATTAGGCACATACAGATCTTTTGGCCCCCAAGCTCTATACGAGTGTGTTCGTTGCGGGTACTTTCCCATCATCTATGAAGGAGACGCTCATTTTAGTATTGCAAAAACCCGGTAAAGGCAAACTACTTTGTAGTTCTTATCACCCAATATCTTTACTGACTTTTGACGTTAAAATTCTAGCCAAACTACTTTCTCTCCATTTTAGAAAACTTATGCTGCCCTACTAACAGTTACAATTTACTTCTGTGAATAGTTCTGTAAAAAGGTATATGTGTCTCAAAGGGAGGAGGGAAGCCTTCACTGGTGTTATTCTGGAAGCTAAATGGAACTGCAATGGTGGATGGGAAATCTTTATTTTAACAGAGACATTTCATGTTCTTTATTGATAAGGGTGCAACTGCGGTGAATGCCCAATAGATGACTCCCTACTCAACACAATGATATGAATACAGAACAAAAGTCATTCTTTCAATTGTGCACCCTGACCAATCTGGCTTTATGCCCAGTAAGAGTACCTTTGATAACATATGATGCCTTTTTCTCCATATTTATGAGGCCATACATCAGAACAAGAGCGGCCTAGTGTTGGCCTTGGATATTAAAAAGGCATTTGATATTGTTAAATGGTCCTCTTTATGGGAATCTTTGTCTTGATTTGATTTCGGCTCCCAGTTTATCAAGTTGGTTCAACTTCTCTATACTCATTCTTGTGCTAGGGTCTGCACTAATCGATATGTGTCTCCCGTATTCTCTCTCCAGCGTGTTACTCAGCAGAGCTGCCCCCTCTCACCTCTTTTATTTGCATTGGAAATTGAAATGCTTTCTATTCCTATCTGGCAATCTCCTGAGGTGGGTGGCATCTGCTGGGGCCCGCTGGAGGAGAAAAGTTTGCTTTACGCGGATGATGCCTTGGTTTACTTAAATGGGTGGTGAAGAATTTTGTAGTAGTCCCTGGTCTTAGAATTGGTTGAGATAAGTTGGTGGTATTTTCAGCAGGCCCCCCTCATCTATGAGTACTTGACTTCTTCTCAATTACAACTATCCCTTACATTCAAATATCTTAGCATCAATATTGCTGCTCACTTCATCATGTTTGAATCCCTTAACATCTCACCTATAACAACCAACATGGAGGTGCAGCCTAAAACTTGGTCATCCTTGGTCATCCTTACCACCTAAGTTTCCTCTCCAAACTCCTCTATGTTCTCTGGGACAGTTTTCCTTAAAAATAAAATGTTCCAAGATATTGACTCTGTTCCTTCCCTGGGGGGACTGGCTAGCCCCAATTTTTATCATTACTTTTTGGCTGTTCAGTTGAGCCATATATATGACTGGTTTCACAATGAGGATCCAAACCCTTCCACCACCTTACTGGGCTGCCAGATGAGGTTCACTGTCAAGTACCCGCGCAATATCAAAAACTCTCTCCCAAAGAAGTTTCTTTTCTAGCCTGGTCAGCAGCAGATGGATTCATGTCTGGGGGAAAGATCCCTGTTAGCCTGAATGCACCCTTGTGGCCAGGGGCGGACTGACAACTCATGGGGCCCCCGGTCAATAGGGGATCATGGGGTCCCTGTGTCCTTGCCCAAACTCAAAAAAGCCTATGAAAAAGGTACCAGGGGCATCTCATGGGGCCCCCTACTGACTCCGGGCCCTTGGGCAGTGCCCGAGTTTCCAAATGGTCAGTCCACCCCTGCTTGTGGCATAATCCTAGGCTCAAGGAGCTCTCTAACCACCCAGATGCCTCTCGGTGGATTGCCAGTGGGATTCTCTATGTTTGTCATGTGTATTTCAACAGATTTTCTATTCAATTTGATGTTCTTAAAGCAAGGACTGGCGTTACCAAAAAAATGTTACTTTAAATATCTTTTCTTGCGCCATGCTGTGCAAGCCCAATTTGGGTTAACAGAGGTAGACCTAGCTTCCTCTCCTAGAACATCTTATGGCCGACCCCGACAATTACAAAACTGGTGACCACCTTTTATGATATGTTGCAGTCTGCTGGTCCACATCCCTTTGCTTCCTCATACAGGAAATGGCACACCTACCTCATTGATCTCATTGACAAGGACTGGGGGGAAGTGACCAAAACCTTTCTACAAGATGTTATTAATACTGCTGATAAGCTTATTCATTTCAAATGTATTTACCAGCTGCATTACACTCCTGCTAAGTTGAATCACACGGGGCTGGTAATTCCAGCTAGTTATCCTAGTTGCAGGGCACTGTCTGTCAATGTCTTACATGTGTTTTGGTCTTGCCCAGAAATAGCATTCTTCTGGGCTGAATTATTAATTATGTTTGCAACTCATTTATGTTTGAAAACTCTGAGGACCTCAGAGGTTTGCTTACTTGGAGTACTTGAAAAAAATTTTCAACTTACCTGCAATCGTATCGTCTTTCATTTGATTTTTTTTCATGCAAAAAGGCACTTCTGTTTGCATTGGAAGAACCCAGTTCCGCCCACCTTAAACTATGCTTGTTTGATCAAGCAAGCGCTACACCTTTACAAACTCATTTATAATGGTCATGCCTGTCCTAAGAAATTTACAAAAATATGGCAGCCCTGGCTTGATATACTGGCTTCCCAAATGGTAGATTTGGCCTCTTCACAATCTTCCCTTTAAAATTAGACTGAGTATTTTTTACTTACCTTGGTCTGAAGAGAGAATGGTGTATGTGTGTATGGGTGTGTGTGTTGTTTGTATGTTTGTTTTTTGTCTGCCTTCGTTGGCTACTGTCTTACGGCTCTGCCCAGCCGACATTAGTGCCATCAGTTGTTGGTAGATGGCAACTGTTTTGTAAGCTTTACTTTAAAAAGTTGAATAAACATCTTTAAAAACAATCATTCAGGATAAACCCAACAGGTTGGTTGTACACAGTAGATTGACTTGTGTGCAACAAAGGTGCCTATACATAGATTGAAATTCGGCCAGTCCCTGCCAAAATGACTGAATTTTGATCCATGTATGGCCAGTTTAAGGTTCCTTTTGAACATGTGTGAAACTGTCACATGATAGCAAGCCACAGGCCCAATCAGCTGCAGCTATGGAATTCCCCATCCTGTGGCCAAGTGTAATAAAGGTGTGGGGGTGCTGGTGATATTGTTGACCTAATATGGCCATATTGCCATATTTTGTTAATGACATTGTCCAAATGTGGCCATATTAGGTCTTTGATGTCAGCATCTTTCCAGGCCCTTGTTATGCGGAGCGCTGCAGGGCAGGGAATTTCACAATTGGGCTGGTGGCCTGATATCATGTGACTTTTTTCCATGTGCTTGGGCTGCACAGAGTTCAACCCAAACATTAGCTCTTCTCTTTTGGGAATAAGAACTCCCAAATGTTATCCTTATTTCATACAAACCTCATATACCTATATATTGTATATTGTTGAATGCTACATACTGTTCATTGGTTAATAAAAACATATTAAACTAAATAAGGTGATTTGATCATGCATCAAGTATTACACGTTAGCCATTTTCTTTTACTCCATCAAGGAAGCAATGTATATTAAAATAAAAGAAGAAAAACATCTAATATAGGCTGCGCAGTCCCAAATTTTCCAACATAAAAGTGAGAAGTCTTGGCTGTGACTTGTTTAATAAAGGATAATCCTATTAGACTGATCGGAGAGCATATCCCAACATTGTACTCCTGGATGAGTATTACAACCTCTGTAGATTATTATATTCAAGGTCCAGTTGTCCTCATTGTGGAAATATCAGCTTTGGTTGGACTTTGCCTTTACAGCTGGCATAACTAAGATTGTAAGGGTACTGTATTCCAACAATTGGCTGTTAGGGATGTTCAGCAGATTCTAGGTAGGAGTTCAGTATCCAAAAATATGTAGTAGTGCAAACATTTATTTTCTGTGTGTTTCCCCTTAGGTATCTTAGGACCAACTCTACGTGCTGAGGTTGGGGATACTTTAAAAGTTCACTTTAAGAATACAGCTACAAAACCTCTTACTATCCACCCGCAAGGAATTTCATACGGGAAACTTTCTGAAGGTAATCATTGCTTTTTTTCTGTTGTATGTAATTCTAATGGAATTCATATTGCAGTACGAAAAATGTATTGTTGTAGTGGAACTGATATTCTTGTAATAGTTTGCCTCTGATTCAAGGTTTTGTTTTGGGTCATATTGTATTTCTATATTATTTGTTTAACATCCACTGTATAGTAGATGATTACATTGTCTAGTTATTTCAATTTATTTAATAAAACTGTTGTAGGTTGCCAACTGGCTCAAATCTCACAGGCGGGGTCTCAGTGACACTACTCTATGTGCTGCAACACAAACCTCCCATGTAAGATTTTAAGTTTTAAAAAGAGTACAGCAAAATCCCAAAACAAACATAATATATTGTAGATTATCCAGTCTTTAAATATAGTGGCTGCACTATTTTTTTTAGTTTTTTACCCTCTATTTGCACTGGTGATCCAGCTAGTAACACACATTCTGTCCTCCACTCTATGAAATAGCAACAAAGCCACCTCTGTCCTGCAGCGCTGACAAAGGTAGTGTTAGATGTACTGGCAGATTTGGACTAACAAATTAAAGTTGAACTCCAGCTAACACTTTTTAAGCAGTTACAGCAACAATTTTTTCCTTTTGGGAGAAAGGTTTTACATAAATAAAAGCTAACCATTGTAATCCCCCTTAAAAATATTAAATGGTTTGTATCAACCCTCTAGCTGACACTTTTGCTGCACAGCTTGGTAGTTAAAGAAAATTGAAAAATAACATACTTATTGGCTGGATCAACAGATGAAAATAAAGGAAAAAAGCAAGATAACTAATGTAGCCACCACATTTAAGGATAGGTAGGCTGCAATAAATAAAATGTTTACTTTTGGATTTAGATACGCTATATTGTTCTGATAGACAGGCCACATCAGATCTTCAATGGCACACACAGACTGCCACTGCAAGGCTTCAGGCCATTAGTGTATTGCTGTACAAAGTTGATCCTTTAGTCTCATACATTAATGGTTATGTCATTTCAAAAGTCATTTTCAATATTCTTAAATCTGCAGCTGTCAAAAAATAACCTGCCATGAACATGCTTATTCAGGATTTTATAGGAAGACAACTAGTGACTGACAACACAGATCAGGTATGTTCGGACTAGGATCCAAATCCATGTGTGTGAGTCTGCCAGAATGCTGTCCCTTGTATGGGCCCTGGCTGCAGATGACTGGCTCATACAGGTTATGGCTTCCTGGTGGGCTCACACACGTAGGTTTGAATTTTAGTCCTTTTCTCCCAGTCGCTAACCTGGGTTGTCACCCTCTCACATCTGCTACCAGTGGAGACCACAAATGGTAACCAATACTCATTAGAAGCTGTGTCCTGCTGATTTCACCATCAGGAAGCCCACCGCTGCTTTTAGGGGCATCTGGCATTTTTTTTTCTGCCTTTTAATGCCCCTCCATGTTAGCCTCTGTGTCCACACCATAGCCAGCTACAAAAAAAAAGTAGCGAGATACTGTATGTAAATATACAAAGTTGCTAATGCGGCATAGCTCTTGTCACAGATGCCCCCCCCCCAGCCCTTGCGCTGTCCCTGCTCTATCTCTGCAGTCTCTCATCCATGCCACTCCCCCCTCCTGCAAAGATGAAAGGCATTCCTAAGGCCAGCTTGAGCCACGCTAACTCCCCCCCCCGGTTGCCTAGGTGACTAGGGAGGTCCGACCAGTTTTAAGAAGCTGATGCAGAGCTCCCAAGGTATTCACCACTGGGTAGCTGATGGAAGGAGCCCGAGGGCTGCGGCCTGGACCTTTGTGGCCAGGCCAGGCAGAGACCCAAGTCTACCTAGGACCCCCCTTCTCCTAGAGCTGGGGAAAACCGATTGCTAGACTCCAGAGATCCAGACTCACACCAAACTCCCTGTTGGATTACTTGCTGCAGAGACTCTCCCTTGGCTCTCATTGTTGGACTTTAAGTGTGTTGGTCCTTCCGTGTCGCCGTGGGCTGGCGTATTCACCCTCCCTGTGAACGCCCCTATTCGGTGACTGTCATCTGTTTTCCTCAATAAAACTTTGTGCGTTTGCCATGTACTCTGTGTGTTCTGTCCTGCCTACGCTCCGTCACAGCTCTACAATGTTATATTGTATCATAGTGGCAATATTTTAGGAATGCCACATAGATGAAAAAAAATATCTGTAAGCTCTAAATTGGACCTGTTGGCAGGATTAGTGTTTTAGGAATAGCATTGCACTCTAGAAAATAGTTCGGCTAAATACAGTGTTATCTAATCCTTACAGTTCGTCAGTTTTTCTGTCAATGATGAAGAGATAATTCATGCATAATGTAAAATGTACATATTTGGTAGCTGAAATGGCAACATTCCACTATAATGTTTTATGCATTATTGATGGTATACATAGCTCTGCCAACTCTGCCATAAAAATAATTGCTAAAAGCAACAGAAGGTACAGTAAGCATAGATAATACAAATATGTTAAAGATGAATTCTAGGTATGGCAGATTTTACATTCCTACATTGGTCCAGCTTGGACCAATGTAAGTATGTATGTGCCATATCTGTAGGATGCCTATGTAAGCTGGAAATCACTGTAATAGGCACTGCTACTACAGTGGTCTTCACTAGTTTATGGGTCCCTACTGCATTGTGAAGTCATTCACTCTACATGGACACCATTCAGGGAATCCTTTGCATTTTCTCAATAAATTGATTGGACAAGAATAAACAAATATTTTCAAGTGCCCACCTCTAACTGATACTGACACCAGAAATATATGATGCTTAAACCAACCAGTGGAGTTTGATACCATAATCGAACAACAATCAAAAGACAAAAACTTGCCTTACCTGGAATTCATGTTTAAATAGAATTAGAAATGGTAAGTACATACAACTGCAGAGCAGTATATGCACAGCAAAATCAAATTGCAACTAGAGGAATCCCTTGGAAATGGTACCTGTGAAATCACAAGTATCACAATGTTAGGTTGTGGTTGGAGAATTAGGAATGCCACATATTTTACAGACAAAAAGTCCTGAAACTGTTTCTTTTTAGGGTCAAAATATGCTGATGGAACCTCCTCGCTGGAAAAGTTTGATGATTCAGTATTACCAGGCCAAACCTATATCTATAGTTGGGACATCACAGAAAACATGGGACCCAAAGAAGATGACCCTGATTGTCTTACCAGTATTTACTATTCTGCAGAGAACACAGTGCAAGATGTGAACTCGGGATTGCTTGGCTCATTGCTGATATGTAAAGAAGGTAATTTGAGGTTCCAAGGGATTAAGGTTGCTCCAGTAGCAGACTTTGACGTACTACAGGCTAGGTACAGTTCATCAAAAGCCATTTATGTGAAAAGTAGTATGTTTATTGTTGGAACGCATAAATATATTTTCTTTTCATTAGATCAGAACTTCTTTACTTACCTTGCATCTTATAAAGGTGTTACCCCATGCAAAATTGTTATACAAAATTGGAGGAAGAAAAATAATACACATAGTTTCAAACAAGAAATCTGACGGCACACATAACAAAAAGCTAAAACAGATTTTTCTACAGCTTTTAAAAACTGTCCACTGTATTTAATCTAATCATATACTAAGACCACTTAAACTGTGTTTGTATTTTAGTAGTAACTCATTGGGGTAGGGAGTGTTGTTCTTACATAGAAGCCCTTTTAGTGTATGTACACTAAATATGAGTTTTAAGTCATTATGGAGATCACAGTGGTCCCAACAGTGTGAAAGTTATCCAAGGACTGAAGGATGTCTCATTACTAGTTCTTTGAGATACCTTGGTCCAGTGTTTTGTTCAGTCAAAGGCAATGTATACTGCAAGGCCTCTTACACTCGGATGTATTCATTTACTGCTGTTTAAACTCTGGACCTTGTTGACAGAATGAACCTGAATGAACCTAAAATGCTCCGTAAAAACCTTGCGCATACACCCATGTATAGGTGTGTAAATGTGCATACAGTGAAGGAAATAAGTATTTGATCCCCTGCTGATTTTGATTATCACATGTTTATGCACCCGTGTGAATGTCTCCATTGAAAACCATGCAGCTGCGTTCAGATCCATAAATAAAAAAGGCTTGTAAATGTCTTTTTTTCTCCAGCCATGTGAATGAAGCCTAACTGATCTTTACGCAGCTGTGTGCATCATTCCATAGACAACAATGTGTTCAGATCAGTAAAACATTGTGTTTTTACTTCAAACTCCAAGAGACCTTTTAGTATATCATTTTTTAAAAATATTTTTTAAGTAAATTGAATATTTCATATTTACAACTTGCAACAAGCATGCAGTACTCTGCACTACTGTTCCACATATTCATTAGGCTGACCTTAAAGTAGAACTTAAGGCAAAATGTTTTTTTTATCTTTTCATTTTTGATGGGGTAAGGGAGGGTCATAACCTCTGTCCGTTTTTTTTTTTTTTTTGCCATCTGTTTACCATTGGGGAGATTTCCCTTCACTTTTGCCCATTGCCAAGATAGGAAGTGTGGGGAAATCTCTCCAGAGTAAGGGAATCCTTGTTATGATGTTATTTTGTTGTCTTCTACTTGTCTTCTGCTCTTAGGAAGTCTGAATTATGATGGAACCCCAAAGAACTTTAACAAAGAGTTTGTGCTGTTGTTTGCGGTGTTTGATGAAAATAAAAGTTACCAGGAACTTCCATCAAAGAAGGAGAGGCCAATAATGTACACAATCAATGGATATGTGAAGGGAACTGGGCCAGGTATGAATTTGCACCACTTTCCATTTAATATTTTCTGAGTTTTTTTAACCAACCAAATACCAGAAGGTTACTTAATTTCCCAAAACATTGAGGCAAAAGTAAATAATAAGTATATAGTATATTATAATATGATATATAAAAAATAAGAAAATCCTGGAATGTCCACTTTCCAAAGAGAGGCTATTTGATATGTTTTAAAACAGGAAGTAAGAAAAAGGTTTTCAAAATTTTTTATTTCCTTTATAAAGGACAAAAATCAAATCCAGTGGCCCCTCAAGAAAGTTCTATCTGTCTAAAGAAAATTCAGTTGTCAGTCAAACTACCACAGTGCTTTATTGGATTTTTTTTTGTGTTCTTGCTGTATGCTGATTAAAAACACGTACGGTTCCCAAAAGTAATATAACATGCACTTACAGCCCACAGAATGCCAGAGGAGCACTTCCCTGGAAGGGGTTGTGGTGTTACTGTGTGAGACTGTGAACCCCTAAAGTTCTTGAAGATTTGTGGCCGCCAGTAGGAGAAGCTGTCATAAAAGACACTCTGTAATGAGAACCTTATTCTTTCCCTCCTCGACAGGTACCTCTCTCTATTGCTACTCCTTTTCTCTCCCTAACAAGCTGGGACTCTGTCCCTATCTTACTCTTACACTGCTGGTACACTGAATGACACAGAATCTCCTATTTAAGGAATTCTGTGCCAAGATGGCCACACAAATCACACAGTATTTGGTATCCAATAAGATATGCTCCCTAAGATGGTTGCCAGGGGTACATAGCACAGGAAAAATTAGTCCTCAGTGGTCTCCTGCCTGCTTGAATAAATGACACAGTGCCACCGTTAGGCTGGTAGATATTCTGCAGCCCAACACCTGCTTACAAGCATAATTTTATTTGTTTATACAGTATATATTTTTTTTAAAGTGCACTGCCTATGTACCTTTAGTAAATCAACCCCTCAGTTAAATTTTTTCCTGAAATACATAAATCAGGAAAACTACTACATTATTACGAGCCACGAGAGGGAGCGGAAGAGAATCAGGAGGAGGAGAATCAGCTTCCAGCTGCTTCATTGAAAGCCATACAGGGAGATCGGTGCTTGAAACTGTCACTCTGCTGCACCGATCATCCCTGACTGTGCATCAGATCCCCCTTCCGGGCCCCCTGTGTGCTCCTCAGCCCCCCCTCCCCCGCAGGTCTTTGATGCCTCATCTTCTCTGACAGTGCCCAGCCCCTCCCCAATCCTCCACAACAATGGCAGAGCAGAGGAAAGAGCCTGGATCTGCTCTGCCTCCCCTGTCCCTGCCCACACTCCAAACCTCCATGCAGCATCTGAGAAGCAGATGTGTGGGAAATTGTGTCCAGATCAGCCGGCATCTCTGTAATGCTTCTAGATGTGCACTCCTTCCTTCCTCCATCCATTCCCTCCCTCCCTTTTCTTCCTTCTTTCCTCCATCCCCTCCCTTCCTTCTTTCTCCATTCCCTCCTTTCCTTCCTTCCTCCTTCCCCTCTTTTTCTTCCTTCCATTCCCTTCTTTCCTCCCTTCCCTTCCTTCCTCTATCCATTCCCTACCTCCCTCTCTTTTCCCTTCCTTCCTCCATCCATTCCCTACCTCCCTCTCTTTTCCCTTCCTTCCTCTCTCCCTCCCTACCTTCTTTCCTCTCTCCCCTTCCCTCCTTCCTTCCTTCCTTCCTTCCTCTATCTCTTCCTTCCTTTCCTTCCTCCCTTCTCTTCCTACCTTCCTTCCCTCCCCTTCCTTCCTTTCTTCCTTCCTCCATCCATCCCTTTCTTTCTTTCTTTTTTTCTTTCTTTCTTTCTCTCTTTCTTTCTCTCTTTCTTTCTCTCTTTCTTTCTTTCTCTCTCTCTTTCTTTCTCTCTTTCTTTCTTTCTTTCTCTCTTTCTTTCTTTCTTTCTTTCTTTCTTTCTTTCTTTCCTTCCTTCCTTCATTTATTCCCTCTCTCCCTTTTCTTCCTCCATCTCCTCCCTTCCACTGCCCCAACATAATCATTGTGAAAAAAATAATACAAAAAGATATTGTAAAAAATAATGTACAAATTAAATAATAAAAATAAAAACAATTCTGACACCCACACCATTGCTCTGTTGTCACCATCCACTAGCCACCCAAATGCATTTAGAAAAAATGATAAAAATAATAAAACATTACATTTAAAAAAAATCATAAAATTGTGAAAAAGAAATATAATAATAATAATAATAATAATAACAAACATAAAGAACTATTGACACCATCTACTGCCCTACTGACAACATCCTGTACATACTATCCACTGCCATACACTCCACACTCCTCTCCCTGTACATATTACCCAATGCTATACACTTCACACTCCTCTCCCTGTACATACTACCCACTGTCATACACTCCACACTGTACATTCCCTATTTAACATTACCACATTCTGCACTATGTAAGTCATCTCAGACACTATTTAACCACACCCCTTTTAAGCCACACCCAATTTTTAGCAATTTAAAACACACCCCTCTCTCTCTTTATTTCACTCCTCCTCTCTCTGTCTCACTCCTCCCCTCTCTGTCTCACCCTCCCTCTCTCTCTTCTCCCACATGGCAGCCATCTTTAAACCTGGAAGTTCCCAGTGACTTCTACAGAAAGAAGCCAGGAACATTCATGCAGTCTTTGCTGCAGTAAATATGTAAATGCCCCTTCTTTGCAGCTGAACTGCAATATGTAGGTGGGGTGTTGTGTGGGTGTGGTTTAAGTGTAGGCGGGGACACAGGGGGCCCAATTATCTTTTATTGTCCAGGGGGCCCCTACAGTTGTCAGTCCGCCCCTGCTCACAGCCCCATTTGTGTTAATATACAGTATCATTACCAATGTATAATGTATAAAGCATCAATACCAAGAAGTAAACTATGGACCAGAACTTTGTAGGGACCATTTAAGGACCATTTGTTATAGATGGATTCTTTGGCAGTTGTCAATAAGGCAACTTTGTTGTGCATGGACATTCTGCCACACTGTAATGATATCATGTAAAATAAAATGTGGAGTGTTTTGGGAGTCAGCCTTGTATGGAAGTGCGCACTCTGCAAGAAGCAACTCAACCCTAAAAGAGGTTCATATGTCATTACTTGTTGTCCCTAAATACTCTTAGGGCTTTATCATCTGTGCCATTAATAAACATGATAATGGATATTCCAATATGCTGAGGCACCTGTAGCCCACAAAACCATTTTTCAAACAATTTTCTGAAATGCAGTTATATATATTTGTCTAGTATATTTTTCCTATGTACCTGTTAATTATGTTTAAACCTTATTTTCAGATTTAGAAGCCTGTGTTGATGACAAAATCAGTTGGCATCTACTAGGCATGAGCTCCAAACCTGAGATCTTCTCAGTTCATTTCTTTGGCCAGACCTTGAATGAGGATCATCACAGTGTCTCAGTCATAAGCCTTGCTAGTTCTGCTTCCACTACAGCAAACATGACCGTCACTCAGAGTGGAAAATGGACAATATCCTCCCTTAATGAAAAGCACATTGAAGGTTAGAAGTCATTAATTCTGTAACACATCTGTAAGGAAACTGAAAAATGCTGGATTCAGATGTAACATTTCTACTTTTTGTAGACACTAATAGGGCTTGGCGTATGAATGTTTGCAAAAACATTTTCTATGCTTGATCACTGTACTTGTATTTAAGATAGTACTGTTGCATGCATTAATACAGCTGCTGTACACTGCATCTGGGCTGAGCAAATATACCTGTAGCTGTGTAGAACAGGCTTAGGTGGCACGTGTGCAAGCCCTAAATGTTCCCTTGACTGAGGATATTATATTTGCCAACACTTGTATCTATATATGTTTGCTGTAGTCTGAATGAAAAATTGTATGGTATTAGTGAAACATACTGTTAAAATTTTACATGGTAAATAAAGTCAAAGTCCATCTCATATTTATATTCTACTTTTGGGTGTGTGCTGGATTTTGTCACCAAATGGCCTTTTAGTGGCTCCATTGCCCTCAATAGTACCCTTTTTGTTCCGATCTACAACCGTTATGATGCCAAAATGGTTAAATTCCTCCTGCTGTAATGTCAAAGAAACATAGTTGCATTGTGACCACCGCCAAACATGACCCATTTATAATGATTATAAAGCTTCAGTTTTTTATCCCAAAATATGAAACATGTTATACTTACAGTACCTGCTCTGTGCAATGGTATTTGTACAGAGTGATCCCTTTTCACCTCTTCTGGGGCCCCCTGCTGGTGTCTTCGCTTTCTGCTCCCATTCGAGTGCCCCCATAGCAAGCCACTTGCTATTGGAGTACTCATGCGGGCTTAATACTTAGCCTCACAAGATTTGATTGACAGTACTGGGAGCCAATGGCTCCCTCTGCTGCCTTTAAGTCCTCTGAGGAGAGAAAAAGCAGCGCTGGATTGAGATAGGACTCAGGTAAATGTTTAGGGGGGCTGGGGGGGCAGTTGATCATGGAAGGTTTTTACCTTAATGCAGAGAATGCATTAATGTACAAAAACGTATGCCTTTTCAATCAATTTAAGTTAATGGAGCTAAGCCACAACTACCCTGCAAATGCATCGGTGCACACATTAGTAGTGCGATGCTGTTTGTAGATTGCTTTTTAAAGAGGTGGCAAGGGCTGCTGCTAGTATAAATGTAGCCTTACTGGCAAAATCTCCAGGTTAGAAACTTTGCAACAGATTCACAAAAAACTGCTTTCTTAACTTTTTCTTTCCAGTCCTAGCATCCAATATTAGAGTCTGTATGCCTGGGGAGGTTGGAAGGATCAGCAATCACGTGACCACTGCCAGTTGCCGATCATTAGTGGGGAACCATGAGCTCGGTATCTCATGCATTAAGTGCAAATGTGAAGCACAGATGCAAAAGGGCAGGCATAGTTGTTACTTGACAAGTGTTTGTCACTGCTTCTGCAGCTCATGTTAACCCCCCCGATACCGGAAGATCCCCGCTGTAGTGGTATCTGGGGGTAGAGGACAGAGGCTCCACCCACACAGCCATGTCATTCATTCACAGAGATCTGGGCATGAGGTCCTGCCTGCCACTGCGGCAGATGTACTTGTAGTTCCCAATGGAGTACATGTGTGGTGATCAACTGTCTGTACCTTGGTACAATCATAGAACTGAAGAAAAAGTCTGCAGGAGCCAGGCATTGCGTATGCGATCCACTGATCACGTGTGCAATGTATTCTTTTTGTCCTGCAAAAATATGTGCATTTATTTATTTACTTTGAAGTGGACTTAGCGTTTAAGAAGTTGAGCACTTTGTTAATGCTTTGTATGTATTTTAAAGCTGGTTTCGTGTTGCAATCTGATTGCACAGTTTCTGTACTATCTCCTTTAGGTTTGCCAGCAGCTACATAATGTTAGTCCTGTAAATGGTCCTTTCACTACACATTTGGTAAATCTAAAGGAGTTTGCAAAATCATATTACAATATGTGTTGCCAGTTTTACATATATGAGAATATATTTAAACATTTTATTCCAAATGTAATCTTTTACAGCTGGAATGCAGGCCTTTTTGAATGTTGAAACATGTCTTAATAAACAACGTAGCAAAAAACCAGTTTACCAAACACGTTTTATTAAAAGCTGGGATCACTATATAGCTGCAGTTGAAGTTGACTGGGATTATGCCTATCGTGGTTCGGAGGCCTCTGCAAGGTAATATTCTCTGCACATTCATAAATATGAAACTGATGGTTCTAAACTTCAGGGGCTATTGATTGGAAAACCTTTTATCAGTGGCCCTGGGAGAATATACAGGTTTTGTTGTGTTGGCCACACTACTAAACTTGATAAAATTGTGCAATTTGTCTAGGTGTTGAATAGGTATGATAGAAACGTGTATATGTACTGTATTTCAGCATGGCATTGTAGAGCTGCACAAGTATCTATGAACTATTGACCAAACACATGGCACTGCAAAACCCCAACCTTTCCGGTTAATGCACACCCCCTTTTCCACATATCTATCACAAAGGGAGCATGAGACGTTGGGGTTGATTTACTAAAGACTGTTTACTTTACAAGAGAATTACCCCTAGGGTTTAGTGAATGTGGTGAAGCTCTGTTGACTTTCATCATCCAATCACATGCTAGCAAAAATGCTGTTTTTCATATTTTCCTTGCCCGTGATTGGATATTCTTTGCAAAGTAAAATTGCACCACATTCACTAAGCTCTTTGGAAATTTCCTTGCACAGTGCAACCTCCCTTGCAAAGTGAACAGCCTATTGGCCTTTAGTAAGTCAACCCCTTTATGTACCAAAAAACTGGGGTTGATTTAGTAAAGGCAAATATATTATTCACTTTGAAAGGGAAGTGTGTTGTGCAAATGGATTTTCCCCAGAGCTTAGTGAATGTGGTGAAATTTTACTTTGTAAAAAATACCCAATCACATGCGAGGAAAACTTAAAAGAACAGCATTTTGCTTGACCATAATTGGATGCTGAATGCCAGATCATACTGTATCTCTTAATTTTTGGTGTAAAAATGTGATTTACCTTTGGCCAGATTACATACAGTATACTGTAAATGTTTCATATTTACTCTTTTGCAGCCAGCAGGTAAAGCAGTATACAAATGCAGAGCTAGTGCTGGGCTTTCTTATTAGTTTTTAATGCATAAAGTAAGCACATCAAATAGCCAAACTGCTTTAGCAATACGTTTATATTAGGCATATACAATACACAATACAACCACCTATTAGGTACTGATAACCAAGTATGTCAAAAGCAAATCTCTGGGTTGTTGAAATGCCCTCTCTAGTGCTTCCACTAGTGCCTGTTTGTCATAACCTCATTGAATGAAATCCTCCAACATCCTCCATGCCTGCTCACGGTGTATCTGAGCATGTGATTCCCCAGATTCTGATAAACTCACTGTATGGCAACCCACATTTTAGATTCTCTGGATGGAAACTTCTTCTATGCAGGTATGTATTTCTGTCAGTGGACTTTTTGTATACATTTGTGTGCAAAGTACTGTTTTCCTGTATCACGAGAACATCTAAAAAGTTGGTAGCCATTCTACTGTATTCCAAGGTGAAAGAGATATTGGGGTGGCATCCATCTAGCTGTGTTTTAAAGTTAAATAAATCTGCCTCAGTGTCATGTCAGATAAAGAAATCATAATCTATGTACCTAAGCCATATCAGTACATGATCCAGGTACAATGGGTGGCCATATACATATCTTTCCTCAAAATTTGCCATAAAAAGATTTGCATAGCTAGGGGCCACATTAGACCCCACCGCTGTGCCTTGGCATTGCTGGGAAAATTCTGCATTAAAACAGAAGTAATTGTTTGTCAGGATAATTTCCAAAATATCTAAAAAAAAAAATAAAAGAGTCTGGCTCAGCTTTCCTTTTTTTATTCTATTCTATTTTTTTTATTGTATTCCTGTATGTATTTCTGAACATCAGCTCTTATATGTTTTAAGTTTAACTTATATGTTTAAGTGTAGCTCCTTGCACCTAGAGGCATGAATGTTCTTTGCTGTTAGTCAGCAATGGAATGTACATCTTTATGGTATTATGCTTGATGTTAGATGACATACTTGGTTATCTGTACCTACTAGGTGATTGTATGTACTGTATATGTCTAATACCAACTTATTGCTAAAGCAGTTTGGTGATACATTAAAAACTATTGTACTAACATATTGATACACTGTGGAGAGGTTTAAGCACCATAAATAATAATATATTGCTGGTTGTTGAATGGTGTAGTTCAGTGGTGGGCAACCTTTTTTTTCAACTGAGCCAAATCTCGCCAAAACCACGATTGAAATTTATTTTGAGAGCCACATTTTTAAAACTGAAAATACATCCCCCATATAGTAATTCATCCCCCATAGTAATTCATCCCCCATATAGTAATTCATCCCCCATAGTAATTCATCCCCCATAGTAATTCATCCCCCATAGTAATTCATCCCCCATATAGTAATTCATCCCCCATATAGTAATTCATCCCCCATAGTAATTCATCCCCCATATAGTAATTCATCCCCCATATAGTAATTCATCCCCCATAGTAATTCATCCCCCATATAGTAATTCATCCCCCATATAGTAATTCATTCCCCATAGTAATTCATCCCCAATATAGTAATTCATCCCCCATAGTAATTCATCCCCCATATAGTAATTCATCCCCCCATATAGTAATTCATCCCCCATATAGTAATTCATCCCCCATAGTAATTCATCCCCCATAGTAATTCATCCCCCATGTAGTAATTCATCCCCCATATAGTAATTCATCCCCCATAGTAATTCATCCCCCATATAGTAATTCATCCCCCATATAGTAATTCATCCCCCATAGTAATTCATCCCCCATATAGTATTTCATCCCCCCATATAGTATTTCATCCCCCATATAGTATTTCATCCCTCATATAGTATTTCATCCCTCATATAGTATTTCATCCCTCATATAGTAATTCATCCCTCATATAGTAATTCATCCCTCATATAGTATTTCATCCCTCATAGTATTTCATCCCTCATATAGTATTTCATCCCCCATATAGTATTTCATCCCTCATATAGTATTTCATCCCTCATATAGTATTTCATCCCTCATAGTATTTCATCCCTCATATAGTATTTCATCCCCCATATAGTATTTCATCCCTCATATAGTAATTCATCCCTCATATAGTAATTCATCCCTCATATAGTATTTCATCCCTCATATAGTATTTCATCCCTCATAGTATTTCATCCCTCATATAGTATTTCATCCCCCATATAGTATTTCATCCCCCATATAGTAATTCATCCCTCATATAGTAATTCATCCCTCATATAGTATTTCATCCCTCATATAGTAATTCATCCCTCATATAGTAATTCATCCCTCATATAGTATTTCATCCCCCACAGTACTATTCCCCCCCCCCCTTCTAGTAAGCCAAGTCCCCCGTATCAATTCACTTACCTTTGCTCCGCGCGTTCCTCTCGCTGTCTTCCCGCGCCGTTCGGGTCTTCAGGGCGGACTGTGAGAGGAGCCTAGCTCCCCTCCCCTCACGTTCGTCACGCTGCCCCGCCTACACACATCCTGACAGCCACATCCGCGGGCCGGATTAAAAGGTCCGCGCGGACTTTTGGGGCGGCCGACCGAGAGGAGGCAGGGGAGCGGCCGACCGAGAGGAGGGAGGGGAGCGGGCGCCCGGCACACAGAAGAGCCGCATTAGAGTGGGTAAAGAGCCGCATGTGGCTCGCGAGCCGCGGCTTGCCGACCACTGGTGTAGTTAATACTGGTGTGCAAACCTTTATTGCTAATTACATGTGCTTTCTTATTAGATACCCCAGCAAATATTACATGTTTATTAGTAAAATATTCATTTTTGGACAAGTCATAAAAATAATTGAACAAAATAGTTTATAGACATCTAAACTTTCAAAGAATGTTATATACAAATCATAACCACTATAGTTGTGATTAAGAAAGGCATGTTAAATATGAGCTCCCTAATCAAAATGGTGGATTGAGGCTCTGTCTCATTTGCATGTTTGAGAATTTGGAATAAGTAAAGAAAATAAATGTCTGTTCTTTGTATATGTCTTTTTTAGCACATCTTGTCACCAGACCTTTAAAAAGGTAATTTATCAGCAATTTTCAGATGGCACATTTACAACTCCAACTGAACCTGAAAGATCAAGAAGAGAACTTGGACTGACTGGTCCTGTCATTCGAGCTCAGGTTAAAGACACAATTATGGTATGTACAAACAGCTATATCATTTATTTATAAATGCTTTAAATGTTGCGTAGATGTAGAAATCAAGTAAAGTTTTTGAGTTACTTAAGATGTATAGTTTAGGATAGAATGTTAAAGGGTTAAAACTCATGGGGACTGATTTACTACAACTGGAGAGTGCAAAATCTGGTGCAGCTGTGCATGGTAGCCAATCAGCTTCTTACTTCAGCTTGTTCAATTAGTCTTTGACTAAAAACCCAGCAGCTGATTGGTTTCTATGCAGAGCTGCACCAGATTTTGCACTCTCCAGGTTTAGTACATTGACCCCATGGCATCTATTTAAATTAGTCCACATTGCAGTTAAAAATTCTATTCACATGCTTCCGTAATACAAATAACTCTTGCTAAAGTCTATACAAATGAATATCTAATGTGACAAATATTTCCATGTATTTTAGGTTGTATTTAAAAATATGGCTAGTCAGCCTCACAATATATATCCACATGGAGTGTCATTACAGAGGTTCTTTAAGGGATATGTACCTGATCTAAAAGGTTTGTATTTTGTTTCTATATCACATTCTATCCTAAAATACTGTTTTTTTCTGTGAAGTGAAATTCTATCTCAAGGTTTACAGTGACACCTGCTTTTTTTGTGTCTCTTGTCCTCCATAAAATATAGAGAGAATGGATAGACCAAAGAGAGGAACTAATGCAGGCCACAGATGAGTCGAAAATCGGCCATTTAAAAAACAAAAAAAAACAAAATGAAAAATCGGTCATTCAATCGGCCGAGGTTACCACCAATGGTAAAAAAAATCAGCCGATTTTCGTCCCGTTTATGGCCGGCATTTAACCCCATAATTACTTCTGTCCCTTGCAGAGACAGGGTAGCACACATAAAAATAAGAAGAATAGAAGAAGAGGAAAGAAGAAGAAGGAAAAGAAGAGGAAGAAAAAGAAGAAGAAAAGAAGAAGAATTCCAGTCCGCTATTATATTTTATATGAAAAGTCTTGCGGCTGCAGCAATGTATCCATTTGTATCCATTTCGGATACAGATGTTTTTATTCGGATACAAATGGATACATTGTTGCAACTGCAAGACTTTTTCATATAAAATATAATAGCGGACTGGAATTCTTCTTTTTCTTCTTCTTCTTCTTCTTGCAGGTCACAGCTCATGCGCAGATTTTTTATCGGTAAAACGATCGGCCGATTTGCCCATCATTGCTGGGAAAATCGGCCGATCGTCAAAATTGGCCGCAAATTTTCCAATGTGCCCGATAAAAAAAATGTGCAAAAAGCCCGAAAAATGGCTGACCAATTAACCCACTAAAATTGCAAAAAACGGCTGCTTTTTTTTCCGGCCGAAAAATTGGCCGATTTTTGACCCGTCTATGGCCGGCATTAGAGTTTCAGCTGACAAGAGATTCCTGGCTGTAGTGTTATTACAAGGTGGAGTGAGGTTTTCCCCTCGGGAACAGAGAGTAAGCTGGGGCTACGTACTTCACTGGGACAAATACCCTATCCCCTTATAGCTGTTATGACAGGACGGTAAAAGAGCAGAGAAAATTTACATAGAAGTTCAAACCGAGAATACAGACTTCAGGCCAAGGTGTGTACACATAAACTCTTACTGGAACTTAGCTTCTAGTAGAATTACACTCAGGTGGCTACAAGAGTACTCTAAGGGAAAGCCTACCACAGGATCATGGATACATCTCAACTACATTCTTGACTCTTATTACATTTTATTATGTCCTGCTGAGGAGGGGCATTTATTTACCCACACATGCAGACTGGGCACACTTCCATATGTTGGGCAACCTGCCCTTGTGCCCATCAACATTCCTTGACTTTCTCAATTCCAGCTCCAGGGACAAGTTCCTATGGGCAGTGCTCCCAAATCACTTATGATGAGGAACTTTTATCTCCTTACTTGACCATCCCTAATTCCAAACACATTAATAGTAACATAAAAAAAATATAAATACAATTAGGCAGACAATTACAATTAACCAGGCAAATACAATTAAGCTTAACAAGAAGCATTTAAATTGAAAAGAAAATAGTATTGCATAATAATGTAAATAATGCTTAGTAATCCTCTGTGATGATTGCCTCAGCTCAGTCCAGAGATAGAGGCATGCAGAATCTGTATATTCATCTAAACTTTTACATCCCAAGCAGTCAGACCAGTATAGCTACTTCTCTGTTAAGAAACAATAATCACTGGGCATATTAACCAGCCACAAGGTTACTGTATCAAAATGGATTTTCCCCATTTGCCCAGCGATAAACAGAAAATAAGCCCCAATACTTAGAGAGTGTGTATAGTTGCATTTTTATTTATGTTCATAGCTAGAAGATAAGATTTGTAAAATTATTTTTTCAGATAGGCAAATGTAAAGCTTGTAGCCTTTCATATTTACCATTTTAGTCAGAGAGTGACACTTTAGGTTCTATACAGTTTAAACAAGAAACTGTTGCTTTTCGGAGAAAGCCTATGTTACTGAGTTAATTAACCAATGTTCAAACTTTACATGCAGCTGAAATAGCCAGAGGAGAGACAAACCATTCATTCTCCTGATACACTCATTAGGCTCTATACCTTGTTTTAGATAAACAGAAAGCCTAGCACCAGTTACTCTCTTTCTTTTTGAAAAACCATTAACATCTGCAAATCCATTATAATCCCCTAGCTGTTTATGTCACTGTAGTGCAAGCTAGATTCTTTATCTAAAAGGTATTCAAGGTTGTGATAATATGCATGTTTTTACTAGGTGAGGAGATGCTGAATAATACAGTCATGCCTGGTGAAACAGTCACCTACTTCTGGACAGTTCTGGATAATGATGAGCCCACAAAAAATGATCCGCAATGTTTGACGAGAATATATCACAGTACTGTTAACATATTGAAGGATATGGCATCTGGGCTGCTTGGAACACTTCTAATTTGCAAGTCAATGTCACTAAATACCAGAGGATTACAGGTATAATTGGGAACAATAGGACATAGAAAAGCTGGGAAGCAACTAAAGCACATTTAACTAAATAAAAAAAGAATACTTACTGGTAAACTGTAGGTTAGAGTATTTAAGTTCACAAAAGTATACATTATTACCAGTAGTGGCTTCTGATCTGTTTTCTGATTTATATATTCATTTTTACATGAAAGGTAATATCAAGCAACACATGTTCTTTAACACTAAAATATTACAAAATCTAAACTAAAATTTGGGCTTTTGCTTAAACAAAAATCTGATAAAATGTATACTGCATCAGTCTCCAACATACAAATAATATTTTGACCCACTTGGTGGATTCACCATAATTTTTGTGCTCATAGACAGTGATTATAATTTTACAAATTAGATTACAGATTTGTCAGCTGCTGATAGTTTACCAGAATTCAAAGAGCACTCGGGGCAAACCCTTTGAGCCAGCTAAAAATCTTAGGGTTTGATTTACTAAAACTGGAAAGTGCAAAATCTTTTTCAGCTCTGCATGGTGGCCTATCAGTTTCTAACTTCAGCTTGTTCAATTAAGCTTTGCTAAAAAAACTGGAATCTGATTGGTTTCTATGCAGAGCTGCACACGATTTTGCACTCTCCAGGTTTAGTAAATCAACCCCTTATTCCACTATCTGAAGAGGCCCACGCTGTTTGACATGGTCAGACTTAGAAAAGGTTTTAACATATGTTGGCTTTTTATTTTTTAAAGATATTTATTAACATGCTGGGTGACATAACTACAGTTCTAAATTGCAGTATAGTACTTTAGGAATGCCCTTGGTGTAGTAATTTTAAGACACAATTGTTTCTTTTTCTTTTTCATTCTTGTAAATGGCTGCACAAAATGTTGGAGCTATATAACCCCTGAATAATAATAATAATTTTCTATGTCTTTTTGATCTACCTACCTCACACTTTTTAAAGTGATGGCATAGGCTTTTCAGCTTGGCACTGGGGTACAGCAGTTCTTTATTAATGAAAAGAAACATTTCTTTTTTTTACTTAAAATAAAAATGTGATTTGATAATGCTGACAGGTTGCCTATTGATCCATATCAAGAGTATTATGGTGGGGCAGTCAAAAGCTAAAAACAAGCTCATGGTTTCAGTAGCTTGTTCTAAAATTTAACTGCTGGCCTTTCTCTATATAGCATAGATGAGTTGGGTAGCTGCGAATTTATGGTATCACCTCTACATGCCGGCAAGTGGCAGCCCTTACCCCTTACCTGGGCTCTCTGTCCCCAATCTGTATAGGTTGCAAGCAGTTATCTAACAAACCTCTGATATCTCCATAAAAAGAGCCTGGTGTTGGCACTAGTAATTAGACATGTGCACACCGTAAATTTTCTTTTCGTTTCATTTCAATTCAGATGTATTAGTTCATTCAAGAATTTTGTTTTGTCATATTCCTTATGTTGAACCCATTCATTTTCAAAATTAATTTTGTATTATCGCCATGTGTTTCGTATATTCATTGGCCCAGGTAGATTTGAAAAATTTTGCAATTTTTCCTGAAGATTGCTATATATTCGATTTATTATCAAATGGGATGGATTTAAATTGGAAGGATTCAATATTTTCAGGCGCTAGCCCAACCCACAAAAGAAATAGCATGAGCTGACTGGACAATATCGACTGGCGTCATATGCATCTGAATTAATGAATGGAATGAAATTTGGATCCATTCGTTATCTGAATCTACTACACATCATTTGACGTCATCTCAATGAAACAAAGGCATTCGTTAATTTGTTATACCATTTTTTTATTAGTTTACATTCGTTAATATGCCCATTCGAAGATTTCTATACATGAAATGAAATTTTCGTCCAAAAACGAATCAAAGCAAAATGCACATGTCTACTAATAATAAAGAAAAAAGTTAATTCATTTTTTAAAAATGTAAATTTATTAAAAAGAGTACAAAATTATTTTAATGACCTCTAAACACGTACATACATATATACATATTTAGATGTATGTACATGCATACATTTGTTTTGCATGACACATATCCCCACATGCAATTACATTTAGGCCTAAAAAGTTTAGAATTTTTTACAATATGTGGTATCAGTGTGGGAAGTAAAATTCATTTTGAGGCTATATATTCATTCTTTATTAACTTGACACAGTATTTTATATTTAATAGATATTTGGAGATTACATTGTGTTCATGTGTACAAAAAATTAGTGAATAAAATGTAGATTTTGTAAATATTTGCACCAATATTTTGTGTCATAAAAAATTAAACTGCCATCTTTTTGTTCTTCCGCTTTTAGAAAATCTATATATCTTGCTGCCAGACCATTTTTTCATTTTTATATTAAAATGAACATGATTTGCACATAAATTGCATACATATTGTTTACAAATTGATCACAGTTTATCATCAGAGCTAGGGCTGCTACAATTTGTTGTTTCAATGTCTGTTTATTGGATTTTGGTTTACTTTGCATAACTCTGACCTGTATGTAGCTCATCGATAATTGCCTACTTCTTCCACTTAGGAAAAAGCAGACGAAGAGCAGGTTGCAATGTTTGCAGTGTTTGATGAGAATAAAAGCTGGTACTATGAAGTCAATAAGCTAAAAGCCTGTAGCTGGATGCTAACCAAAGACCCCAAAAGTCTCTACAGTTCCTATGTTATCAACAGTAAGTTACATTGGATTTTTCATCTTATTAAAACTGATCTTCAGGATAAGCAAATATTTTCCAAATACATAAGGCATGTATATTCTTGCTTGAATCTTGGCATGTCTTGTGTATTTCTTTCAGATCTGTGTAGTAATCCAGTTTGAAATCCTGTCTTTGCGCAGGAGCTTCCTGTAATAAAGAACGATTGCTACTGATGTCTCTCTTTTTGTGCAGGGTGACTGGTCTTCTATTCATCCCCTCCTGTAGTTTTCTGCAGGCATCCAGTGGGTAGGTCTGCTGGGCCCTTCCCATAGCTCTGTTCTCTACACAGGTTATATGCAGCACAATGATAATGCTCAAAACGGATGGCTCAAAATGTGCCACATCCCTGTTTAATTTAGACCAACAAAGCATTTGACATGGTGGGACTTTTCAGGTACAACAAAATTGTTCTTTTAAAACATACAGTTTATTTGTACAAAAACCACTTTAAAATATTATATTTTCATCAAATTTAGTTTATAAAACCACATTTGTATATCAAACTTGCATTACATCTCAAATATAACATAAATTGCAAATTCAGATTCTCAAAATCTTGAAGATTTTCTTGGATTTTATCCACTTCATCAGGAGTAAGAGATGAATGTCTCTGAATATAAAAACATACAGTATTAACACATATTGTATTCCGTCCAAATGTACATGTACAGTTTTTAAATTTACCATTTACCTGAATAAGCCATAAAAGAAAAGGAAAGAAAACTGTTAGAGGCCCAAGCAAGGAGGCAGATCTGCATGTTGGAGTCCCAATTCAGCTCTTACATATCAGAGGATGCTACACAGGCAAATTGATGGATTGTATCGCATACTATATTCATAAATTGAATGAACAGAGAATATATATGTATGGGATGCATGTACAGTTGTGTTCAAAATAATAGCAGTGTGTTCAAAAAAGTGAATAAAGCTCAAAATCCTTCTAATAGCTTTTATTTCCATACACACAAATGCATTGGGAACACTACACATTCTATTCCAAATCAAAACATGAAGAAAAATATATCAAATTTGTGTTGTTCCTCTAAAAAAATTGAAGAAAAGTGAATATTAGACTGTTCAAAAAAATAGCAGTGTTTGTATTCTTCTTTACAAACTCAAACATTCACTATATAAACTGTAAAATATGTTTGAAGATTTTGCTTTCCTTTGAATCACTTAATTAATATTTAGTTGTATAAGCACTGTTTCTGAGAACTGTTGTACATCTGTGTTGCATGGAGTCAACCAACTCCTGGTACCTATGAACAGGTATTCCAGCCCAGGATGATTGGACTACATTCCACAGTTCTTCTCTATCTCTTGGTTTTGCCTCAGAAACTGCATTTTTGATGTCACCCAACAAGTTTTCCATTGGATTAAGATCCGGGGATTGGGCTGGCCACTCCATAACGTCCATCTTGTTGGTCTGGAACCAAGATGTTGCACATTTACTAGTCGTTTACTAGTGTGTTTGGGGTCGTTTTCTTGTTAGAACACCCATTTCAAGGGCGTTTCCTCTTGAGCATATGGCAGCATAACCTCTTCAAGTATTCTGATGTATTCAAACTGATCCATGATCCCTGGTATGCGATAAATAGGCCCAACACCGTAGTATGAGAAACATCCCCATATCATGATGCTTGCGCAACCATGCTTCACTGTCTTCACAGTGTACTGTGGCTTGAATTCAGTGTTTGGGGGTCGTCTGACAAACTGTCTCCGGCCACTAGACCCAAAAAGAACAATCTTACTTTCATCAGTCCACAAAATGTTGCGCCATTTCTCTTTAGGCCAGTCAGTGTGCTCTTTGGCAAACTGTAACCTCTTCAGCATGTCTTTTTTTCAACAGTGGGACTCTGCGGGGGCTTCTTGCAGATAGCTTGGCTTCACATAGGCGTCTTCTAATTGTAACAGTACTCACAGGTAACTTTAGACCTTCTTTGATCTTCCTGGAGCTGATTGTTGGCTGAGTCCTTGCCATTTTGGCTATTCTTCTATCCATTCGAATGGTAGTTTTTCGCTTTCTTCCACGTCTTTCAGGTTTTGGTTGCCATTTTAAAGCATTTGTGATCATTTTAGATGAGTAGCCTATCATTTTCTGCACTTCTTTATCTGTTTTCCCCTCTTCAATCAACCTTTTAATCAAGGTACGCTGTTCTTCTGAACAATGTCTGGAACAACCCATTTTCCTCAGAATTTCAGAGAGGAATGCACTGTAACCAGCATGTACAACATTTGCTGCCTTCCTTCCTTAAATAAGGGCGATAATTGCCACCTGTTTTTCAAAAAACGAATGACCTCACTAATAGAACTCCACACTGCTATTATTTTGAACATGCCCCTTTCAATTAGTGATTCAATTACACAGAATCAGCAGCATGCATGTCAGGACTGTTGGGTCTGTTGGATTTCTATTACTCTACTACACCTGCTAGTAAATTATTTGCCATGTAGAAATATAATTTCTACCAAAAACAGTGATTGATCAGGTTAGTGATGTCTGACTGCCTTTATTTTGAACACAACTGTATGTATATATATATATATATATATATATATATATATATATATATGGATATATGAGAGATATTTCTAATACATTATAAATAATCTCGACAATATATTTTCTCTTCATACAATTTATGAATATAGTATGCAATACAATCCATCTGTTTGCTTGTGCAGTGTCCTCTGGTATGTACAGTCATGGCCGAAATTGTTGGCACCCTTGATATTTCTCCAGGAAATCATGTATTTCTCACGAAACGTATTGCATTAACACATGTTTTGCTATACACATGTTTATTCCCTTTGTGTGTATTGGGACAAAACAAAAAAAGGGAGGAAAGAAAGCAAATTCGACATAATGTCACACAAACCTCCAAAAATGGGCTGGACAAAAGTATTGGCACCCTTTCACAACTGCGGATAAATAAGAATGTTACAAGCATGTGATGCTCCTGTAAACTCACCTGGGGCAAGTAACAGGTGTGGGCAATATAGAAATCACACCTGAAAGCAGATAAAAAGGAGAGACGTTCACTTAACCTTTGCATTGTGTGTCTGTCTGTGCCACACTAAGCATGGACAACAGAAAGAGGAGACGAGAACTGTCTGAGGACCTGAGAACCAAAATTGTGGCAAAATATCAACAATCTCAAGGTTACAAGTCCATCTCCAGAGAACTAGATTTGCCTTTGTCCACAGTGCGCAACATTATCAAGAAGTTTGCAACCCATGGCACTGTAGCTAATCTCCCTGGTCGTGGACGGATGAGGAAAATTGATGAAAGATTGCAACGCAGAATAGTCCGGATGGTGGATAAGCAGCCCCAAACATGTTCCAAAGACATTCAAGCTGTCCTGCAGGCTCAGGGAGCATCAGTGTCAGCGCGAACTATCCGTCGACATTTAAATGAAATGAAACGCTATGGCAGGAGACCCAGGAGGACCCCACTGCTGACACAGAGACATAAAAAAGCAAGACTACAGTTTGCCAAAATGTACTTGAGTAAGCCAAAAGCCTTCTGGGAAAACGTCTTGTGGACAGATGAGACCAAGATAGAGCTTTTCGGTAAAGCACATCATTCTACTGTTTACCGAAAACGGAATGAGGCCTACAAAGAACAAAACACAGTACCTACGGTAAAATATGGTGGAGGTTCAATGATGTTTTGGGGTTGTTTTGCTGCCTCTGGCACTGGGTGCCTTGACTGTGTGCAAGGCATCATGAAATCTGAGGATTACCAAAGGATTTTGGGTCGCACTGTAGGGCCCAGTGTCAGAAAGCTGGGTTTGCGTCCAAGATCCTGGGTCTTCCAGCAGGACAATGACCCCAAACATACGTCAAAAAGCACTCAGAAATGGATGGCAAAGAAGCGCTGGAGAGTTCTGAAGTGGCCAGCAATGAGCCCAGATCTAAATCCCATTGAACACCTGTGGAGAGATCTTAAAATTGCTGTTGGGAAAAGGTGTCCTTCCAATAAGAGAGACCTGGAGCTGTTTGCAAAGGAAGAGTGGTCCAAAATTCCGGGTGAGAGGTGTCAGAAGCTTATTGATGGTTATAGGAAGCGACTGATTTCAGTTATGTTTTCCAAAGGGTGTGCAACCAAATATTAAGTTAAGGGTGCCAATACTTTTGTCCAGCCCATTTTTGGGGTTTTGTGTGACATTATGTCATATTTGCTTTTCTGCCTCTGTTTTATATTTGTTCCAATACATACAAAGGGAATAAACATGTGTATAGCAAAACATGTGTTAATGCAATACCTTTTTTGTGTGAAATACTTGATTTTCAGGAAAAATATCAAGGGTGCCAACAATTTCGGCCATGACTGTAAGAGCTGAGGTGGGACTCAAACATTCAGATCTGCCTCCTTGCCTGGGCCTCCAAAAGATTTCTTTCCTTTTCTTTTATGGGTTTATTTAGGTAAATGGTAAATTTAAATACTGTATATGTACATTTGAACAAAATATAATATGTAGAGATGAGCGAATCGAACATGACGAAGTGGAATTCGTTTCGAAGATTAGGAAATATTCGATTCGCGCCGAATCCGAAAATTAGCAAACTTCGGATGCACGAATCGAATTTTCCCAAAAATGGCGGCGACATGTGTGGCGACGGAGCGGGGATCTCTGGGAAGGCGCGCAGACAAGGCGCGCTGACCCATAATGCATTCATTCATGACATGTGATCGCATTAGCCAATCAGCAGCCAGCCAGCACTGTGTAATGGTGGAGCTATAAATCGCGGCCATCTTAGAATTCTCCATTAGCCTCCGGTCATTCAAGAGAGACAGACCTCTGTGTATTAGGGACAGAGTTAGGGCCACAGAGACTTTAGGGCCACAGAATCGTTACTTAGGGACACAGAATCGTTACTTAGGGACACAGAATCGTTACTCAGGGACACAGAATTGTTACTCAGGGACACAGAATTGTTACTCAGGGACACAGAATCGTTACTCAGGGACAGACACAGAATTGTTACTCAGGGACACAGAATTGTTACTGAGGGACACAGAATCATTACTCAGGGACACAGAATTGTTACTCAGGGACACAGAATCGTTACTCAGGGACACAGAATTGTTACTCAGGGACACAGAATTGTTGCTCAGGGACAGACACAGAATTGTTACTCAGGGACACAGAATTGTTACTCAGGGACACAGAATTGTTACTGAGGGACACAGAATCGTTACTCAGGGACACAGAATTGTTACTCAGGGACAGACACAGAATTGTTACTCAGGGACAGACACAGAATTGTTACTCAGGGACACAGAATTGTTACTCAGGGACACAGAATCGTTACTCAGGGACACAGAATCGTTACTCAGGGACACAGAATTGTTACTCAGGGACACAGAATTGTTACTCAGGGACACAGAATCGTTACTCAGGGACACAGAATTGTTACTCAGGGACACAGAATCGTTACTCAGGGACACAGAATTGTTACTCAGGGACACAGAATCGTTACTGAGGGACACAGAATCGTTACTCAGGGACACAGAATTGTTACTCAGGGACACAGAATCGTTACTCAGGGACACAGAATCGTTACTCAGGGACACAGAATCGTTACTCAGGGACACAGAATTGTTACTGAGGGACACAGAATCGTTACTGAGGGACACAGAATCGTTACTCAGAGACACAGAATTGTTACTCAGGGACACAGAATCGTTACTCAGGGACACAGAATTGTTACTCAGGGACACAGAATTGTTACTCAGGGACAGACACAGAATTGTTACTCAGGGACACAGAATTGTTACTGAGGGACACAGAATTGTTACTCAGGGACACAGAATTGTTACTGAGGGTCACAGAATTGTTACTCAGGGACACAGAATTGTTACTCAGGGACACAGAATCGTTACTGAGGGACACAGAATCGTTACTCAGGGACACAGAATCGTTACTCAGGGACACAGAATTGTTACTCAGGGACACAGAATTGTTACTGAGGGACACAGAATTGTTACTGAGGGACACAGAATCGTTACTGAGGGACACAGAATTGTTACTCAGGGACACAGAATCGTTACTCAGGGACACAGAATCGTTACTCAGGGACACAGACTTGTTACTCAGGGACACAGAATTGTTACTCAGGGACACAGAATCGTTACTCAGGGACACAGAATCATTGAATTAAAGAGTATGTCAGACAACACGCAGAGGAGTGGCAGAGGAGGCAATGTTTCAGGAGCGAGCAGACGTGGCAGCAGAGGAAGGGGTCGAGGCAGCACTAGTCGCAGCCAGAGGCCAGTGCTCCCGGTGTCATCCAGCGGTCGTGTCTCCACCGACAACCCTGCCGTCATCGATTGGTTGGCTCGGTCGTCTTCCTCTTCCCAGGTCACCTCTGATACCTACAGCCAACGGTCGGTGGGTACGTCAGACACAACCGTTAGTTGGCATGGCCCGGGAGCAAGCCCACTGAAATCACGTGTCCTCTACCTGCCCCTGTCCTTTGGTGTTCCCTCACCAAGCGAAGTATCGCATGCTGTGGGCTCAGCCCCACTGTACAGTGAGGAAGAGCTAACAGAGGGCGGTCAGGAACGGGGGGAGACATCCGCCTCTTCAGCAGCCAGGCGAAGAAGTACTGGCGAGGAGAGTGGCTCGGTAGCCGGTCTAGAGACAGGTCTGTCTCCTGACCCACACGCAGCCGAGGGGGCTAGTAGTGAGGCGGAGACCCTAATTGATGATGATGAGGCTGATCGCACTTGGCAGCCTCGTCGTCATCAGGCTATTGCTTCCGCATCATCAGGAGAAGAGGGTGCCAGCTTGGCAGCGAGCAAAACAGTCGGTGGGTTGCCCAGGAGGCAGCAGGGTCGCAGCAGTGTCAGTGGAGGCAAACGGCCACGGAGTAGAGCACCAGCTCCACTGCAGCCTACCACCACGGCCAGTAGTGGTGCCGGTGTGCACGGAGGAAGTAGCAGTCAGCCAGTGAGGTGTCTGCTCTGCGTCAAGGAAGGTTGTGCCATGCGCCATGCATGGCTCACGTGTTCAATCTGGTTGTCAAGCGGTTCCTAAAATCCACCATCCCACTGCAAGACATCCTTAAAATGTCACGTAAACTTTGCATGCATTTCAGCCATTCCTACACCGCAAAGCACACCCTCCTTGAGCTGCAGCGGCAGAACGGAATTCCACAGCATCGCCTGATCTGCGACGTTGCAACAAGGTGGAATTCAACCCTACATATGTTAGACCGCCTTTACGAACAGCGAAAGGCCATCACCGATTTCCTGATGTTACAAGCGGATAAAGGTACTCCCTGTGTAACTTAGATGTCAGCCATTGGCAGCTCATGCGTGACACCTGCCGCTTGCTCAGGCCCTTTGAGGAGGCCACGCTATTCGTGAGTCGGCAGGACTATGGGATGAACGACGTCATTCCTCTGTTGCACGTCCTGGAACAAATGCTGTTAACAATGGCTGGTCAGGGTGCGGTAGACGTGGCGCACAGATCTCAACGCCACATGACCCCTGTGGGGGCAGGACAGGAAGAAGAGGAGGAGGTAGAGGAGGACATTGGTGCTCAGGAATTATTGAGTGAAATGGGTGGTTTTTCCACTCAGCGGACAAGAGTGGAGGAGCAGGAGCATCTGGTAGAGGAGGAGGAGGAGACAGAGGACCCAGACGCACCGTGGCAGTATGCTGTGGAGATGGAGGCAGGGAGTCCCTCGCATTCCTTGGCACAAATGGCCCATAGCATGCTCGGTTGCTTGCGTAGCGACAGCCGAATAATAACCATCAGACAGAGGGATGACTTTTGGCTGTCCACCTTGTTGGACCCTCGCTACCGTTCAAAAATGGTGGCCTTTTTCACACCTGCTGAGAGGGAGGCCAAAATAACGTACTATAAAAACCACCTATGTAGTCAGTTGGTCTCTGCCTGTCTGCGCCAACGTCCATCCTCAGACACTGTGGGCCCTGTGCGCTCGCGTTCCGCTGCCATGGCAGCAGGGGAGGGGTGGGGTGGTAGGAGCAGTGGCAGCTCCACCAGCAGCGGCTGCCTCAGTCTGCAGTCGATGATGAGTAGCTTTCTTCACCAGCGCAGTGAGGAAACTACTAACCAGCCGCAGCAGCAGCAGCAGCATCAGGTGGACCTGGAGCAGGACCTCAAACAACAGGCTTGGGCCTACTTGGACAGCACCCTGCCAACCGAGGTAGACAATCCCCTTGACTACTGGGCAACGAAACTTGACCTTTGGCCCCAACTAGCTGAATTTGCCCTTGAAAGGCTGTCATGCCCGGCCAGTAGCGTGGCATCGGAGCGCGTGTTTAGTGCGGCAGGAGGTATTGTAACTCCGCGGAGGACACGACTGTCCACCCAAAGTGTGGAGAGACTCACGTTTGTGAAAATGAATCAGGCGTGGATTAGTCTGGATTTCAAAGCACCAGTTCCTGACACAACTGACTAAATCCACCATGAATCATGCCCCAAACATGTTATTATTTTTAACATAGGCCTCTGTATGGCCTTCAATTTAAGCTGCTTACGCTTCGCCACTCTGCCATGGGCCCCTGTACCGCCTCCTCTTGCTGCTGCCAGGTCCAGAGTGTGTCATGGGTCCCTGTACGGCCTCCCATTGCTGCTGTTTCCATCGCCACACTCTGCCATGTGCCACTTTCAGGTCTCCTCACACTGCTGGTGGGTTCCATTTTGTCATAGGGTGCTGGCAGATTACGGGCCTCCCATTGCTGTTGCCAGGCCCGTAATCTGCCATGGGCCCCCGTACCGACTCCTCATGCTGCTGCCAGGCCCGTAATCTGTCATGGGCCCCTGTACCGCCTCCTCATGCTGCTGCCAGGTCCAGAGTGTGTCATGGGTCCCTGTACGGCCTCCCATTGCTGCTGTCTCCATCGCCACACTCTGCCATGTGCCACTTTCAGGTCTCCTCACACTGCTGGTGGGTTCCATTTTGTCATAGGGTGCTGGCAGATTACGGGCCTCCCATTGCTGCTGCCAGGCCCGTAATCTGCCATGGGCCCCTGTACCGACTCCTCATGCTGCTGCCAGGCCCGTAATCTGTCATGGGCCCCTGTACCGCCTCCTCATGCTGCTGCCAGGTCCGGAGTGTGTCATGGGTCCCTGTACGGCCTCCCATTGCTGCTGCCAGGCCCGTAATCTGCCATGGGCCCCCGTACCGACTCCTCATGCTGCTGCCAGGCCCGTAATCTGTCATGGGCCCCTGTACCGCCTCCTCATGCTGCTGCCAGGTCCAGAGTGTGTCATGGGTCCCTGTACGGCCTCCCATTGCTGCTGTCTCCATCGCCACACTCTGCCATGTGCCACTTTCAGGTCTCCTCACACTGCTGGTGGGTTCCATTTTGTCATAGGGTGCTGGCAGATTACGGGCCTCCCATTGCTGCTGCCAGGCCCGTAATCTGCCATGGGCCCCCGTACCGACTCCTCATGCTGCTGCCAGGCCCGTAATCTGTCATGGGCCCCTGTACCGCCTCCTCATGCAGCTGCCAGGTCCAGAGTGTGTCATGGGTCCCTGTACGGCCTCCCATTGCTGCTGTCTCCATTGCCACATTCTGCCATGTGCCACTTTCAGGTCTCCTCACACTGCTGGTGGGTTCCATTTTTTCATAGGGTGCTGTATGGCCTCCCATTGCTGCTGCCTCCACCGCCACACTGTGGCTCCACACTCTGGTTTTGGCCCCGTGACTGCCCAAATGAGTGAAGTGTGCGGTGATTCTAAGATCGACGGCACTCATCTGCATGTCATACTGACTGACAGTATTATTTCTCTTCCCCAGCAGACTCCAAGGGCATTTAAATTAAAGGTACAGTGTTCTGCACTAATATAAAGGCTCTCTGAAGCCTAGAAACACCCTTTTTATAAGTTAAATTCGCAGCGAATATATTCGACACGAATCAAATTTATTCCGCGAATTCGCCGAATCAGCCGAATCGAATTTTTGAATAATTCGCTCATCTCTAATAATATGTGTTAACAATATATGTTTTTATATTCAGAGACATTCATCTCTAGCTCCTGATGAAGTGGATGAAATCCAACAAATAAGTCGAGATTTTGAGAATCTGAATTTGCAATTTATATTATATTTGAGATGCAATGCAAGTTTTATACACTAAGGTTGATGAAAATATTATATTTTAAAGTGGTTTTTGTAGAATTCAGCTATATGTTTTAAAAGAACAGTTTTGTTGTGCTGGAAAAATCCCACCAAGTTAAATGCTTTGTTGGCCTAAGCACAATGATAATGTCACAACTGACAGCCTTTGCAATGATATGTGGAGCACACAAAGTTAATTTAATCTATTGGGGATTATTTACTAAAACTGTAACATGCACAATCTGGTGCAGCTCTGCCTGAAAACCAATCAGCTTCCAGGTTTTATTGTCAAAGCTTATTTGAACAAACTGGCTTTAGAAGTTGATTGGCTACCATGCACAGTGCACCAGTTTTAGTAAGTCTTCCCCTTTGTGTCTTTCCAGGAATATATTTAAATGAAAGCCTTTATCCCGGAGTTCAGCTTTAAGATAACTGGTGACATTTCTTAATGCAAGAAATGTATTACCACACACCAAGTTCATATGCAATGCAATTCAAGAAAAAATATTTTTCTACATATACATGATTTAGGCAAACACATGCTGTGAGTAAATACAAAAAAGATATTTATGCTTTCTGTGGAATGTAATTATAATTTAAAAGAAAACTCTCTTTTTAGTGTTGCACCCTCCTAGTTTAGCTAGGGGGAACTAGACCCTGATGGCTAAAGAGGAGCTGATTAGCAGATCAGGTGAGATAGTCAGAGGGGTCAAATTCTGGCCTGGACTGAGAGACTCTGCAAGCCAGCCCCTCTTGAATTTCCCCGTGTTGTGAGGCTTTCGGTGGAGGACCTTGGAGGCAGTGGGTGGTTCTAAGGTGTGGTTGGCTGTGCTTTTGAGGGACCTTAGCCAATCCCCAACAGAAGACTTAGCAGGGGCTGGATTCCCTTAAACATGTAAGAGCCTGCTCAGTAGGAAAAGAGTCGGGTGGAATAAGGAGAGAGGGAGATGTGAGGCTGGAGGAGGAAGGCTGCCAGGAGGCCTAGTGGGATGGGGCCTGCTTGCAAGCCTGGAACTGGAAAGAATGAAAACTCAGAACTCACTGGCCCCCTGAGAGAGGACCACCTGTATGGCAGGAAAGGAGCAGCCCAGCTGATAGGGCTGGTAGCAGCAGCCATTCCACAAGCAGTACAAGAGAGGATCTGAGTGAGTACACCTGCACCCCCTGGGCCGATAGGGGAAGGAGCACTTTGGTAGGAAACCAGATTAGCCCTCTACTAGTGTCTGGACACCTTAATTAAAGGAACAGGAGCAGATCCCCTGCTCAGGAACAAAGTCTCCAGATTGCTGGGTGAAGAGGAGTTCATCTAGGATCTGGGGTAGTACAACTGGAGCTGCTGGCTACCACTCCAGCAGAGACTGCATCAGAGAAGCTGTGAATAGTTCAGAAAGTTGTCCTCAGCTTTCAGTTCCCTTGGGCATCCTATACACCCCTATACCCTATCCAAGTTTAATCTCCTCAATAAAATAACAAAACCAACGCTAAAGGCCTTATTTCCGTCTGTGAATGAAAGCTTGTGTGGAAAATGCTAACTGACTGACTGACTGTGCAGGACTATAGTCCAAATTCATCAGCAATCCCTGAGGGGTTAGTGCTTCATTAGTTTAGTTATCTTTCATAGCCCCCACTACCCCCAGTATCAAGCCTTGAAGCCTTACACTTACATGTCTCCTCTCTGCAGAGATCCCCCCTGTGGCATGCTGGCACTGGCAGCCTGTTCTTCAGAAGTCTTCCAGTTGGCCTCCACTTCTGTTGCATATGCAACACAAATATCTATTTGTTCATATAGAAAAGCTGCCTATCTTTCATCTCAATTCATTGTGGCTTTTCCAAACTGCTGAATGCAGATTGTAGTACACATGCATAAGGGGAGTAGAGCATGTCTGCGAGACTTTTGAGGAGGAGTGTCAAAGATCTTTATCATGAGTTGGGAAAGAAAGTGTAATGATTGAATGGCATCCTAGAAGAGAGCACAAGAAAAACTCAAATGTACAGTTATGCTCTCAAATGTAATTTGCTACCCATTTGACTGGCTCTGATCCACTTTTTCATATAGTAAAGCATATCGTCAACAACGTAGCAGGCAGCTATACACTATAATATAATAATTCTCATCAGATACATTCTATAATGCAGATTTCCTTAAAGTATATGTAAACACAACAACTAATTTTAGTATGTTTGGTATCATGCCTCACTATATAAGCAGTTTTCCCATGCAAATCAAGTTTCTTACCTGAAGATCCAGCTAGAAATAGCACTTCCTATTTCAAGCTGACAGCACTAAGCTACTTTCTTCCAATTAACAAAAGCATTGTCAGCCTGTCATACACGCTCTTAGATTGGCTGCTGGGATGCTTATAAGGTCTTCAGGAGGCATGCATAGACCACAGTGGCATAGTGGCGAAGTGAAGAAGAGCACCTGGCAGGATGACGACAATGCTGGTAGGTGGCTTTGCGCTGTCTGAAACAGAATGTGTTGTTGCAGAATCTCCAAGCAGGAAACTTTGCAACACATTCACAAATACTTTTTTTGCTTAAAGCGGAGCTTCACCCAAAAGGGGAAGTTCCACTTTAAAGACTGGTCCCCCCGCTCCCCATTAAGGATTGGCTCCTTTGGGGAGCGGGTACCTGAAATTGACAGGTACCTGCTCCCTCTTCCACTGCGATCGCCTAGTTGATTGGAAGTGGAAGTTGTCCTCCTACCCTCCCTCCCTGTAGTCTTCTGGGACACGTGACAGGTCCCAGAAGACTACGGGGCCATTCGGAGAGTGCAGCACTACTCGCGCATGCGCAGTGGGCACCCAGCTGTGCAGCCGCAAGCTGTCACAGCCGGATGCCCACACTGAAGATGCCTGGAACACGAGACGGCTGGTAAAAGGGGGCTGTGGGGAAGACACCGCGGGATTGTGGGACAGGTGAGTGGCTGTTTTTTAAAAGTCAGCAGCTACAGTTTTTGTAGCTGCTGACTTTTATTTTTTTACAATGTGAGTGGAACTCTGCCTTAAGCAAACTGTATACAGTGAGGCATGATGTGAAACATACTGAAAAATAGATTTCAGATTTACATAAAACTTAAGGAGCCTTTCTTCTTTTCTACTTTTTAGTACTTTTTTTTAACTTTTCTTTTTTTTTCAGCTATAAATGGAAATTCTCTTGAAAACGCAGTTCTGGGATTCTGTTACAACCATGTGGTTCAATGGCATGTTTCAAGTGTGGGAATCTGGGATGAAACTCTTACTCTACAGACTAGTGGACATACCTTTAGATACAGAAGAGGAAGCGGAGATTTAGTAACTCTCTTTCCAATGACTAGTGAAAGCATTATCATAGAAATGAATAATCTAGGTAAGCTACTCTTTTACGAAATGATTAAAACATTTTTTTCTTTCTGACAAGAAACTTAATCAGGTAAGACAATAAACTAAAAACAGGTAAGACAAGAAAATCCCTTAAAGTTCCAATACAGCTCTTCAGTCATTGTCCATTCAGTAATTTACCTGGCACATGCAACTTCTAAGAGGGTACGACTATGACAGGGGTCATGCTGATATATGGCTCAGGTATCAATACTACCCAATTTTGTTTTTTCTTTTTTTTTTTTGGTTCAATGCAATAAGAAATAGTATCACCAAATATATGATGATCTCAGGGGAAAAAGGTACAGAATAAATCCTTTGATTACTAATTACCAGAATGAGTCAGGTGCACCCCTTCACTAAAACTGTACAATGTATACCACAATAGAAATAAAAGCTGTAATCAGTATGATGTACATTGAAGGTAGTTCACAAATCAGATATAGAAATAAAAACTTTCTTGCTTCTTTGTGTTTCCATCTGGTGTGTGAACTATCTTTAAATACGAGTATGCTATCCTACTAGCGGTTTGCCGACAGCTAACAAAACTGACAGAAGCAGAATTGTGATTCATTCCAAAACTGAATTTACTTCTGTGAATAGTTCTGTAAAACTGCAATACAATTACATAAACTGAAATTACAATATGCTTGTAGACATATCTCTCACATATGCATACAATGAACATATTTCTTGCAAACAGCTACCTACAAATTATTATTATTAATATTATGCATTTATATGGCGCCAACAGTTTGCACAGTCCTTTACAATATAAAGGGGGACAGTACAATTACAATACAGTTCAATACAGAAGGAAGAGAGGGCCCTGCTCATGGAGAAGGTGGTACAAAGGGTAATAGCTGCAGGGGATGATCTGACGGAGGTTACTCAGGTACAGTTCTTAGGTGGAGGTGAGGTAGGCTTCCATGAATAAGTGAGTTTTCAAAGATTCCCTATATGTGGACAAAGCAGGGGCTGACTGGACATACTGAGGTAGGGAGTTCCAGAGGATGGGAGAGGTTCTGGAGAAGCCCTGGAGGTGAGCATGGGAGGAGATGATGAGGGAGCTAGAGAGCAAGATGTCTTGGGAGGAGCAAACACTTTGAACAATATCTGCAGATGAAGCTGGAAATGTAGCTAGGGGCAGTGTTGTGGATGGCTTTGCAAGCTGTGGTTAGTATTTTGAATTTTACATTGGGCTAGTGGAAGCCAGTGAAGGGATTGGCAGAGAGAGGCAGCAGTCGCTGACTGGTTGGTATCCAAGGCATAGATAAGTGGTTTTATGGTGTCGTTAGTCAGTAAGGGCCAAATTCTGGAAATGTTGCAGAGGTTGAGGTGGCAGGATTTAGCTAGTGATTGGATGTGGGGCCCAAAGGAGATGTCAGAGTCTAGGATTCCTCCTAGCACCCAGGCATGTGGGCAGGGAACAATGGTTGTGCTGTTGATCTTAATGGTAAAGTCATGATTGGAGGATTGTGGATGAGGAAATATTACAAGCTCATTTTTAGAAAGATTGAGTTTAAGGAGGTGGTGTGTGACATACATACTGATATGTCCCTCAATAGATTTGTGATACATGGGGAGATCGAGGGGGTGAGCTGGGGAATGGAGAGATAGATCTGGGTGTCATCAGTGTAGAGGTAGTATTGGAAGCTATGGGAGGTTAATTGGACCAGGGAGGAGGTGTAAAAAGAGAAAGGGAGGGAGGGACAGAGTTTTGGGATACACCAGCAAAAAAAGGAAGAGAAGTGGAGGAGTTGGTGTTCTATATGATGCTGAAAGTGCACTGAGGAAGGTAAGGGGAGAACCAGGAAAGAGCAGAGTCGCGAGGGCCAAGGGAGTGGAGTTTACTGAGGAGGAGCAGGTGGTCGACTGTGTCAAAGGCATCAGAAAGGTATAAGAGTATGAGTATGGAGTAATGGCCATTGGTTTTAGCAGTTAGTAGTTCGTTAGTGAGTTTTAGTAGTGCAGCTTCAGTGGGATGTTGTGGGCGGAAGCCAGACTGTAGGGCATCAAGAAAGTTGTTGTCAGTGAGGTAGCAACTCATACAATTGTGGACAAGTCGCCACAGATGCTTGGAGGCAAACGGGAGCAGGGAGATGGGTCGTAAGTTATTCAAGCAGGTGGAGTCCAGCAAGGGTTTTTTAAGTATAGGGGTAATCATTGCATGATTGAGTGGGGAGGGAAAGGTACAGGTGGGGAGGGAGAGGTTAAAAATGTAGGTTAGAGAGTTTAGAATAGAGCAGGAAGGAGGCCGCAATAATTGTGATGGGACAGGGTCCAGTAGACAGGTGGTGAGGTGAGCCTCAGAAAGGAGTTTAGTAGCTTCCTTGGTGGTAACAGGGTCAAAGGAGGAGAGTATTGTGTATAGTATTCGACCTGGTATGTTGGTTGGAGGAAAAAGCTTGACACTGGAGATCTCATCAGGAATTGTGTCAATCTTGTTCTTGAAATGACTGGAAATCTCTTGGGCAGTAAGTAAGTTGGTGGGTGGAGGCAGTGAGGGATTACGTAAGGATTTAAAGGAAGGAAAAAGTTAATGAGGATTGGATGAGAGGATTTTGATGAGAGTGGTGCAGTAGGTTTGTTTGGATGTGGAGGCTGGAGTTGTATTTGAGAAGGGTGGATTTGTAGAGACTGAAGTCTTGCAGGGATTTAGTTTTATGCCATGCTCACTCAAGAGCACTGGTGCGTCTTTTGAGACTTCTGGTGTCATCTGCCAAGTTTGTAGCAGGTGAGGCTTGGTTCTACCTATAGAGAGAGGAGCATATGTGTCCAGGGAGAATTATAGTAAGTTGTTGTAGACAGATGTGGCCAGGTCTGGGCAGGACAGGGGTGCAATTTTATCATAAAGGCACTCAGCAGAGTGAAGAAGGGAAGGACTGAGGTGGCGGTGGTTTCTATGGACAACTGTTTGCTGGTTGGAAGCATGGGACATAGGAGGCAGGGAAATTGTGAAACTGATAAAGTTGGAATCAGAGAGAGGAAAAGGGGTGTTAGAGAGGTTATAGGATAGTGCAGCAATGGGCAAACTACGGCCCGCGGGCCGTATACGGCCCGGCGGACCTTTTAATCCGGCCCGTGGAGCGTGATGCTGTCAGGATGTGTGTAGGCGGGGCAGCATGACGAACGTGAGGGGAGCTAGGCTCCTCTCACAGTCCGCCCTGAAGACCGGAACGGCGCGGGAACACGGCGAGAGGAACGCGCGGAGCAAAGGTAAGTGGATGAATTACTATGGGGGATGAATTACTATGGGGGATGAATTACTATGGGGGATGAATTACTATATGGGGGATTATTTACTATGGGGGATGAATTACTATGGGGGATGAATTACTATATGGGGGATTAATTACTATGGGGGATGAATTACTATATGGGGGATTAATTACTATGGGGGATGAATTACTATGGGGGATGAATTACTATGGGGGATGAATTACTATATGGGGGATTAATTACTATGCTTACTATGGGGGAATATTACTATACTTACTATGGATGACACATACACATCATTCATCTACTCTTGGTCCAGCCCCCGGGTCCAATATATGAACTTATTGCGGCCCTCAAGTCAAAAAGTTTTCCCACCCCTGGGATAGTGCATAAGTGGGAGGATACAAAGTTGAGGGTGTTGCCATTGGAGTGAGTGGTGGTTTGTGTCCATTTTGTTAGATTAAAAGAGGAGGTAGGGTTGAGTAGTTGAGAAGTGGCTGAGGTGTTAACATTGACTGGCATTTTAAAATCACTGAGGATTATGGCAGGCCCCTCAGAGGAGAGAAAGTAGTGTAGCCATGCAGAGAAGTAGTCAAGAAAGCATGACACTGGGCCCGGAGGCTTGTAAATGACTGTGATCCTCAGACAAACAGGAGAAAAAAGACAAATACAGTGCACTTCAAAAGAGCAGAGGGACAGAGAGGGAGGTGTAGGAAGAACCTTGAACGTGCTTTGTGGGGAAAAAGAAGCCCAACTCTGCCCCCTTTTCGTCCACTGGGTCTGGGTGAGTGAGTCCAGAGGAGACCACCATGGGAGAGGGCAACTGGAGAGACAGAGTTGGATTCCTAGAGCTGGGTTTCAGTAATAGCAAGTAGTGGGAGAGGAAGAGGTCATTGATAGAGGAATGTTTGTTGGAGACTGAATGGGTGTTCCAAAGGGCACATGGGGGGGGGGGGCTAGCTTGTGGAAGCAGAGAAATTGAGATAAGAGAGTAAGGGTTGTAGCTGCTGCCAGAGAAGGGATACTACTGCTCCTGTGGGTGGGAGTTTGATGGTGGAAGGCTAGGGTTTGGGGCAATATCTCCAGAAGTTAGTAGTAATAGGAGGATTAGGGAGGAAAGGTGGGAGCAGAATTTCTACAAGAGCAATTTCTACAATATGGGCTCAGAGAGAGCAGGAGATGATAAAGTGCAGTAATATTGAGAGGGTAGAAGTGAGGGTGATATGTACAGGTTGTGAGGTGGGGAGGAGGGTGTAAAGAAATGATAGTTTGAGGATAGAGGGTGTTATAGCAAAAAGGAAAGTTAGTAAGAGCATGTTGGAGGGTGAAGAGAAAATCTATAGAAAAAGAATAAAAGGTAGGCTGAGGGAAAGAGATAAGAGAGAAAAGAACACTTACAGACTACTCAATCACATTAGTAATAGAAGGTATGGCTGCACACTGCACTATGCCGTGATAATTTATTGGATAAAAATCATGGAAAATATCCAAAAATACACAGACAGTATAACCTGGAGATATGTTGATGCGTCTCATGAGCTTTAGCACTTATTCATAACATAAAAAAAGCACTTGATTACGTCTCTTATATATACTACAAAAACAACAGGTTTAAATCCCACTTAATCACCTGTTAACCCAATAGAGGGTGAATCAAAAAGGCAAAGGAAGCAGGGCTCACATACAGGGGTTTATTTACTAAAGCTATTACATTCAGAATCTCGTGCACTTCTGCATAGAAACCATAGAAATCAGCTTCCAAGTTTTATTGCTAAAGCTTGATTGAACAAGCTGAGGTTAGAAGCTGATTAGCTATCATTCACAGGTGCACAAGATTCTGAGTGAACCAGCTTTAGTAAATAAACGCCACGGTGTTATCATCAATACAAAAGGACACATCTATCATATATATCATTGAAACAATTGAGTACTGTCCATGATACTTTTTTTATTTGCACTAACATACAATTTTCAGGACAATTTTTTGGGGTATGTCCCCTTTTTCAAGGTCCAAGCAGTACTGCTTCACAACATTTTAGCATAATGTTAAAAGAATCAATCTCTGAGGGAAAACAAAACAAAAAAAAAAACCACACACACACACAAACAAATGTACACAGCAATGGTTATAAAACTAGAATTAGACTAGAGATAAGACAGAGCAAAAGCAAAGACTGGGAGGGGGTTGGGATGACAGTCACAGGGGAGGTCGTAAAACTGTTGGATAGTGAGTTAAAATACCCATGTCTAAATTAAGGCCATTGTCTTTTGTATCAAACAGAAATATCTTTCTTAGTTCAAAAGTTTTCCTTTCCTGAATAGTTTTGAAATTCCTTTTAAGAACTAAGATATTGAGGTCTTCCATAGTGTGGTCCAGTTGTGAGAAATGGTGTCCCACAGGTATGCAGAACTCATCTTCTCTATGTTTCTTGATGGTATGTCTGTGCAAATTCATCCTTGTTCGCAACTTCTGTCCTGTTTCACCAACGCAAGATCATTTGCTACATTTTTTGCACTGGATAAGGTAAACAACATTACTGGAGGTGCAGCTGTATGATCCGGAGATATTGAAGGTCCCTTTTGAGTGTGTGACACTTTTTGATGGATTATTTTGGTTGCACATTTTCCGCACTTTTTATTGTAGGGTTTGCTTCCATTATTTGTGACATCATAATCAGAAGGAAGTTTCCTACTGATTAGTTTATGTCTAAGGTTGGGGGGTTGTCTGAAAGCCAGTATTGGGGGTTGCTGGAACATTTCTTTCAAGAGTTCCATCCTCTATTATGATGGGTTGTAAATCTTTGATTATTTTTCTTATTCTTTCTAGTGCTGGATTGTATGTGGTTACTAGAGGTACACGGTTGTTTTTTTTTTCTCTTTGTATTGGAGTAGATTTTCTCTTCAGGTTTATAAGGCTGTGTTTATGCTGGTGTTGATAGTTTTGTCTTTGTAACCTTTCTTATGGAAGGAGTCTTCTAGTGTCCTGAAATGTTTATCTCTGTCTTCCGGGTCTGAAAATATTTGGTGGTATCTGATAGACTGATTGTGTATGATGGCCGTTTAGTGTGTTGGGGGTGAAAACTGGAACTGTGGAGGTACAGTAGATGTATCTGTCAGTGGGTTTCCTGTATATTGAGGTGTGAAACTTGTCATCCGTGATATAGACTGTGGTGTCTAGGAAGTTGACATGCGTGTTTGAGTATTCTATTTTTAGTTTGATTGATGGGTGAAAATTGTTGATTAATGAGTAAAATTGTTTTAGATTTTCTTCACCTTCTGTCCATATGATGAAAATATCATCAATATAGCGCCCGTCACAGACTCTATTGCTATATTGATGGACAAGCATTCGGAGCGCTGTATGCGTTAAAAAAATGGGCCACAGAAACACAGGAAAAATACCAGAAAACAAGGAGGGGGAGGAAGCGAGGCTGCAGCATAGGGCATTGACCGCTATTCCCTCCACCCACAAACACAGAGAACTTGAATAATGTGCTAAACCTCTCTCATAAGAATTTGACATTGGAGGAGCAGTTGTTATTGTCCAAAGGTTTGAACTTATGTCCCCAGAAACATCTGAATTTATTTGAAATGATTATTAACATCTTTTGGGGACAAAGCGCTTAGGGTGGAGTCATGGTGTGTGACATCATAGCGCATCGGCATGGACCACGACCATCTTGTTGGTAGGAAACATTGTATTGATATGCTGACTTTTATACTGAAGAATGTCAGTGCATTACTGTGAATAAATTATGGTTTGAGGTTTTACTACACTTTGAGCTGGCGTTGTTCTCTTCTGTCGTGTTTGCTGCCCTGATAGAGACTCTGATATACAAGAGTTTGGAATCAGGAGAAGTGCTGCACACAAAGAGGACCAATTGATGATTTACATTTGGCAGTCTGCATGCCATCGTTTGGTCCTGAAAACTGCGCTAATTGACCATTACTTAGGGTGGTCAAATCCTTTGGTAAGGGGCTGTGTGATTGGGTGGACGGTGGAAGATTCTATGCCTCTTGCACTCTTCATGCTCCACTTTTGCTGGGGTTGTTTGTTTATAACTTTTTATGTCTACAATGTGCTGTTAAGGCCACACTAAGTATTTACCATATGATAAATTAGAGTTCAATGAAGAAAACAGCCTCCAAGAGGCACATGGATGTGAGTTTTAATGTGAGTTCATACAAATTCACAAGAGAACAAAAAATGTGAAGAGCTCACTGGCTCAGGTTAAGTTGCTCACAACAGACAAGGCTACCCTCCAATGGTTACCCCAGCAGGTTACCCAAAAAAGCAGGCACTATTGGAAAGAGCACGAGACCAAAGGATAAAGACAGTCCAAATCCATTTATTAGTCTATATAAAAAAAAAACAACACATTTTGGAGATCAGAAAAAGTGTGTTCTTATCTTGATTACTCATGAAGATACTGCTGGCCAGTAACTCTCCTGATACAGAAATTAGCTTCCCTACACAGATTCACACAGGAAAGCTCTATTTTAAGTCCACTTAAGTTTTTACTTTAAATGAAGCCCTGATGAAGGGGGTGTTTTTTTTCTGACCTCCCCAAATGCATTTGCTGTTTTTAGTATATACTAATAAATTAATTTAGACTTATCCTTTGGTCTGGATTTCCTTCTGTTAGTGCAATATCAGCTGAATAACTGTTCCATTCGTGCACTTTTGTAGAAAGCCAATGATGGATTATACTGCCAAAATATATAGTATTTTGAGTTGTGTTGATACATTGAAGATTTCTGCTCAATGTCCCCTCCTACATGTTTATTGTGGGGTTTTTTTGTATGATAGAGGAAAATGACTGAACATTTGCTATAGTCTTTTATCTGCATTTACTTACATGTCCCAATATATCTCCATTGATTTTTAATAAGGAATATGACCAGGTAGCCTGTATTTATGTTGTGCAGTACAGAGCAGTGTCAGGCAAACTGCACAATATCACAGCTTTTATGAACTGCTGTATGGGTAGCAGTACAGCAGGAGAGTTCTTAGACAATGAACGTTAACATCCACCTGTCCCCTAAACCAGCCTTCGTGCAGCATTGGGTAGATCACTTGCTATCTGTTGCTCTGAGTGAGAGGACTGTCTACTTATGGTTAGTCTAACACTGGAGGAGATTCTATCAAATCTTTAGAAAAAAATATAATGTACACTTTTGTATAAGAAAAACAAGCTAAGATGAATACATGCAGTCTTTAAAAATAATTTTTTTCCAGCATTTTCATAAAAATAATTTTAAACAAAACATTTTAATATTTAGCTGAGCTTTCTGGTTCTTTAGATATCAGGCCGGCCCAGAGGCCACATATAGAAAAGGTTCAAGAAGGATTGCTGCGCATAAAATTTATTGTAATGAAAAAATATATACAAACATGTCAAAAGTATTCCATTCAATGACAGTTTCGGACTAGTATGATCACACCCTTCCTCAGATAAGAATACATCCAAATACTAAACCATATACAAACATTTCGATATGTTTCTAAACATTGGGAATCAATTAACAATTAAGCAAAATAACAACATCATGAAATCTCAGTCTATTCAAAGGCAAGGAACTGGTTAAATAAATAGGTACACTTCGCAACATCGCTCCAAGAGCATCCCAGTATACACCTACTAGAAAAGGATACAATATAATAAGATTTTGAAAAAGATATAAAAGGATGAAGAAAAGATATATATAAGACCAGCCAGGGATCGAGATCAGATTTACAAATATTTACAAAAGCAACTATACAGAACCCTAAAAAAATATTAAAGGAATAATTATATATACAAATACAAATAAAAATCTAAATTGAGTATCCTGGGGTGCAGTGTGCCCAACCTATGGATCCACTGCACCTCATGTTTTCTCAAGAGTAATTCACGGTTACCCCCTCTTCTATCCCTATTAACTCCATCTATAACCATAAATTTGAGTTGTGCAACAGTATGTCTATTCTCAACAAAATGTCTTGCAAGTGGTAATTGAACCAATTTGTCCCTAATCAAATATTTATGGCGGGCAATCCGATCTTTAAATTTTTGTGTTGTCTCTCCCATGTATAGTAACCTGCATGGATATTTGATAACATAAATTACATAAGAGTACTGACAGATATAATAACCCTTAATGTTAATATTATAACCTCCAAGTGGGTGCGACAAATACTTCCCCTTAACTTCCCTGGAGGTATTCCCGAGTGTAGCTTGGGGTAAAGTTTCAGCACCACAAGTGGTAACCCCAAGCTACACTCGGGAATACCCTGCAGCCTTGCTCCGGGATCTCTTCTTCACCTACCTTGTCCTGAGCTCCTTCGATGTCCCTCCTGCAGTGTCCCCTGCAATGTCCTTCGGCAGATGTCGGCATCTGTCTTCCGGGTTCTGTTCCCTGCGACGTCAGGATGTACGGGGGACGAAACTGGCGGGAAATTTGAAAGTTTTAAAAGTAATATTCACCAAATTCACTAAAATCACATAGTAAAACATTACTGTATCAAAGCATTTCACATACACTTTGTTCCTAGTGCTTTGTCCTGTGCCCTGCTTGCATTTTTACCGTTCTTTCTGCCTGGAAACTGAGAAATGTCCATGGCGTCCAAAAAGCTTCCCTTTAGGTCAAAAGCAGTTTTAGACCAGCTAGAGAATAGCGATAGTAAATTAGAACCACTTGCAGAATTGAGTGATAATGATTCGTGGGGAAATTCGTCATCAGACACTGAAAATGATTTTGCGACTTTGCTCAGTAATATGCGAACTTGGAGCTATATTTCAAATTTCAGTGTTTTTGGTTTGATTATATTATTTAATTAAATGTATTATTATATTATTATTTTTTATGATTATTTATTAAATTATAATTTATTATTTTGTGTTTCAATTTTTAACATACCTGGGATGTTTACTGGACTTGTTCGGACATATTTCAGTGAGTTATTCCTAAAAATTTCAGGCCTACAATAAAAAAAATACATATTTCCATGCAAAAAATGTACCACTTTGAGCACAGAAATATGGACATAATCAGACTGCAAGGGAGGTTAATCATAGAATTGCACTGAATGCAACTCAGACAGGGGTATGAACCAGTGTTGCGTGGTCCTAAAAGGTAGCAATTGAACTCGATGGACAATGCAGATTGGTCTTCACCAATCTATCGTGGAGTTTTCTCCCTCGTCTGTATGAGGGATGGGGGTGGGGGGAGCATGAAATTCCACTACAGTTGGATAATTCTCTTTCAGCATATACCAGTGTTTTTTTATATGTATGTTAAAGGTAATATATTTCTTCATTTTTACTGCAGGTGTGTGGATTTTTGGTAATTTCAACTTTAAAGAAAAACCTGGCATGAATGTAAGATTCAGAGATGTAAAATGTGTTGCTCCTGTAGACTATGAAGAGTTTGAAGATGAAGAGTTTTCATTTGCTTATCCAGATGTCAGAACAGATATCGATGACAATGAGGAATTAGACATTGTTACAGACGAGGATGACTACAGTGCAAATTTGGCCTTACAGTTTAATATTAGGTCTCGGAAGAACAATACAGGGGCCATAGAAGAAATATTAAATCTTACTGCTTTAGCTATAGATGACATGTATGATACCAACATAGAAAATGTAGATGTTCTTTATAACACAAGCACACCAGGAAGTTATGACAGTGATTCATCTGAGTCTACTGAAGGTTCATATAATAAGAATGCCACACTGGGGGGAAGTCATGATATTCCCAAGGAGTCATTTTCACCTAAAGAACATACTATTCCCACAAGCCCTAGTAATTCTACTGAAGGATTCAATCTCACTAACACATTACAAAGTGCTGTCTCTGATCAAGATGAAGAAACATTTAACAGAACACAAGATGTCTATATATATCACCATAACAGCACAGATGCTGACAAGGAAAACAGTATTATTCAAGCAGAAAATGATTTCAGTACATATTTTGAAAAATCAACAAATGGCACAGAAAAGGAACAAAGCACAGGTGTCGACAAGGATAAAAGCATTATTCAAGCAGAATATGATTTCAATACATATTTTGAAGAATCTACAAATGGCTCAAGAAAGGAACACATAGAAACAATGGAGAAGACAAACCATTCAGAAGCCACTCAATTTCTAAGTGTTGCAAAAAGGGATGTGGAAAAAGCATCAAATTACACTAATAAGTCCTTTAACTTCAGTTATAAGGAAAACAAATCAAAGGAATGGGAAGAAATGGTTCAAGAAAATGACACTATTCAGTGGCCACATGGAACAGTGGGATTTATGGAAAAGCATGATGTCAACTTTACAACTGATGTAATATCACAGGCTAGGTCTGATAGTTTACCCATAGAAATAAATGGCAATCAGCACCATTCACCAACTGCAGCATTACCAACCTTTCCATCAAAGAGTTATCCATTGTACACAACCCTGAAATCTACAAACGAGAAAACATCTTTGGCAAGACCGAGTGAGGCAAAGACTAGTATTACTGAATACCATGACAGAGAAATTGAAGAGATGCTAGGGTATGTTTAGTTTATGATTTGAATGATCTTTTTACTAAAGATCAAAGAATCTAAAAGTTTGTTAAACTTCACTTGACTAATTATGATTGCATTTGATTAATACATCATATTTTGAATTGTTGTGAGGGAGGTTTAAATGTAAACCTGAGATAACCTGAATTATATTATATTGAGTTCAGTTTTGTACCATTTTTAAACTTGACACAGTCTCTTATATTATTTTGTAATTAAAAGGGTTATTTACTAAAACTGGATAGTGCAAAATCAAGTGAAGCTCTGCATAGAAACCAATCAACTTCCAGGTTTTATTGTCGAGGCGTAATTGGACAAGCTGAAGTTAGAAGCTGATTGACTACCATGCACAGCTGCACCAGATTTTTCACTCTCCAGTTTTAATAAATCCCTCCTATGTTTCTTGTTCAATATTTTTATTGAGAAATCAGATGACTGTTGACATAAATCTAAAAGTACAAAAATTGACTGTTCACAAAACAGTCATATGCAAAAGTAGTGAGACAGGTAAAATTATTTTGGATGGAACAAGGGTGGAGATTTCCCTTCACCTCCTGTCCCATAGCCAAACAGGAAGTGAGAAAACATCCCTGCAAATTAACCAGAGCTAGTGCCCCATTGGAAGGTTTCCCCTCTATTACTTTTGTGGGAACAACCCAAAATTTGGGATTTTCTTTTACTTTCAATGATAAGCTTAAACAGCACAAATAGAAAGGGTGAATCTCCTTAACCAGGGCACAGACAGCAATACAAACTGACAGGTGTTCTAATTCCTCTCTACTATATCCAAAACAAGAAAGTCTAGTGCAAAAATATAAAAAAGATGCTGTAATGAAAGAGGTACGTCTGAGAAGAGGAAAGTGTGTGTGTGGGGGTGGGATGGTTAGAGTCTGCCAGGGAAGGTTTTAAACATCATAGATCTGAGTATGTGCAGATGAATGGCGTTACAGCTCAAGGAGGCAAAAATCAAAGTCCTGTGGAAGATAGTTGGAGAACCACGTTTCCTAGACCTGATGGATTTTAGACATATTACCCTGAAGCCTTGCCATCAATTCCTCATTAAGCAGTGTCCAATGGAGCTGGGATATATCCTTAGATATAGATAATTCTTTAGAAAGCCAGGCTTTCACTATTTCTTGTTTTGTGGCTGTGAAGACATGAGTCATATAAGTAAATTGAGATTTAGACTACCCCTTGGGTTTCCTATTGAGAAAGCCTTTAAGAGGATTCAGTTATATTGCTTTCTAGGAAGAGTATGCAAGATGCTATATACTTTCTGACATAGACATTGGACTACTAAGTCCACCAAGTGTTAATAAAAAAAACAGCCACAAAAACAGTGTGGAGAAGTATCTTGGCTAATGTACGCTAACGTGGGGGAAACCATGTACCACCAGAGTAGTGCTTTATAATTAGTTTTGACTGCAGTAACATTGCAAGAGCAGGACTTCATGGTGGTCCAGATCTGATCCCAATGGTCATGGTCTATGTAATGCTACAGATCTTGTTCCCACTTGTGGAATAAGTGTTTAAGGGTTTAAGGTTTCCAGGGTTTGTTTAGAGGTTACAGTGTTATATAGTAGGAAGATTAGGCACTCTGAGTAAGGGTGTTTTTACATTTTGACTCATAATGTGTTATGGTTAAATTACCTCCTTTGGAGTGCACAGTGGTCATCACATAGTGCTTAACCTGCAGATACTGAAATGGTGTTTTTTGGAGATCAGAGAGGGGTTTGAATCCCTTAAATGTCAGTAATGAATGAAAGTGAGTTACCTTTGAAGCAATCCAATGTTTAAAGGTCTCAGGGGACTCAAACCCCAGAATAAAAGAGGGGCTGAAAATGATAGACAGTAATGGTAAATGGGGGGAGAGTAAACCTCTTGAATATCTGAGACTGTCCCCGAGCTGCAATGAGCGCTGTGTGATGGGGTTCAGTAGCATTTTCCTGTCCAAAGCATGTAACCACAGTAGGTTATGAATGAGTAATGGTGTGCAATCAATTGCTTCCAACTTGACCAAGAGAAGAGTTTCATAGCTAGTTTGGTATTTAGTTAATTATGCCATTTGTGCAGCCTGGTAATATCTCAAGAATTTTGGATGCCCAACCCCCTTGTCTGGTTTGAAACATGACATGTTTGGAGATTCTTGGTTTAAGGTTTTGCCAAATAAAGCATATCACCTGGCTTGGATACAGCTCATGATAGGGGCAGAGATTAGTAAACTCTAAATAAGTATAGTAATTTAGGCATGTATGTCATTTTTAATGCCTTTACTCACCAAACCAAAACAAATTGTAGTTAGCCTAATTTATGCAGAAAAAATTTGGGTTTATGGAGAAGTGGGGAGTAGTTTGCCTCAAAAAAGGTAGACTAATCATTTGTCACATAAACACCCAAGTATGGAATTCTGTGGTGCTCCCATTGATACTGGTATTTTTGTTGGAGGGTATGGAGTTGAGCAGGGAGATAGAAGTATTCAGGGCCTTGGATTTCATAGGAATAACTTGAAGACCTGAGAGCTAGCCAAACTGCACCAGAATCTTATGTTACATATTTACATACTTATTATTGTTGAAAAAAGACACAAGTCCATTTAGTTCAATCAATAAGAAAGAAAAAGAAATAAATAAATGATACAATCCTATACCCACAGTTTATCCAGAGGAAGGTAAAACACCCCAACAAAGCATTATCCAATTTGCTCCAGCAGGGGAAGAAATTCCTTTCTGATCCTCCAAGAGGTAATCGGATATTCCCATGATCAATTTTACCTATAAATCTTAATATCCAGTTATATAATGTGCATTTAGGAAATAATCCAGGCCTTGTTTAAAAGCAATCTACTGAGCTGGCCATAACCAGGAAGTCTATTCCGCATTTTCACACTTCTTGCTGTGAAAAAACCTTTCCATGTTTGGAGTTCAAACCTCTTTAACACCAGTTGTAAAGAGTACCCCCTTGTCCTCTCTGATGACCTTTAAGTGAATAACTATACCAAGTTCACTGTATAGACCACCTATGTATTTATACATGTTGATCATATCCCCCCTTTATCTCCTCTTCTCATGAAAGAATACATTCAGTTCCTCTAATCTTTCCTCATAGCTGAGCTCCTCCATGGCTCTTATCAATTTGGTTGCCCTTCTCTGCACTTTCTCCAGTTCCCTGATATCCTTTTTGTGAAATGGTGCCCAAAACTGAACTACATATTCCAGATGAGATCTTACTAATGATTTAAACAAGGGTAAAATTATATCTCTCTCTCTGGAGTCTATACCTCTCTTAAAACAAGAGAGGATTTTGCTCGCTTTAGAATCCGCAGCTTGGCATTGCATGCCATTATTAAGCTTATGATCTACCAAAACTCCCAGATCCTTCTCCACCATTGATTCCCCCTGTGGGTAGTACAACCTAAGGTGAAATTGCCCCAACTGACTCAGGGAATGGAATAAGGGAAACAGAAAAGAGTGAGCAGAAGAGAAAGAAGAGGGGGAGTAAAAATAGAAGCGCACAATTTAGCTAGCTTGTCTCAGTATAATAGTACTTGTCACAGTAATAATAGTAAAGACCAAAACACAGTTCTATAGGCTTAGCTAAGAGGAAAGAGAGCTACAGCCCAGCATGGTGGGACTGCACTTCTCAGCTAGGTTAAAGAGGGGTGCAGTAAGTTTCTCATGAGCACCAAACATAGCCAGTGTGTTTTGTTTGCTATCCACTAAGTCATTGATAATAAAGAGAGCAGAAAAAATAACACATTTGACCGTAGCAAATGAGAAAATCGCACTAGGATGAGACCAGCAATAACAGTGGGAGGAAGAGGGGTACAAAATCTCCATGCAGCATCTGCAACTTCTCCAGCTGTGACTTCAACTTTCCCTACAGGGAGCACTCGGTGTTAGGCACCTGCTGTGGAATCCATAGCAGAAAATTGCTGATACACGACAATATGCTGTGGACCAACTAACAGAGGTTGGCAGCAGAAGAAGAATGTGCTTTGAGAGTGAAACAAAAGACCCAAATAGCATTGCATGTCAGCAAACCAATAAACAGTCATAATCCTTTGAGGTATTTTGTAACTAGGCTTCAACCCCATTCAAACAGCCAAATACAAAGCTGAAATACAAATATTGCAAACTGTTTAAAAGAAAAAAAGATTTGTACAGTAAAACAAATACTCTTTTGAGTCATCCACCCACTGTGTCATGTGGCACTATGCCAAACTCTGCAAATTCTGTTATTGCTCCACCTTATGGGCGTTCTTTAGGCTGGTACAGAATATGATGAAACTGATAACATAAAAAATTCTCACCTGCCTTTTGGCTTACTTAAATACTCCCCTTTCCACCAATCAGTTTACAGTGCAGGCACTCCCATTTCAAGCCTTGTTTTAACATTCTGTTAGCATATGGCAATTCACTGTACAGATTTGAGATAATTACACATTGGAAGTGAGAAATTAATTCATAATATTTTTTAATTTAGTTAGTTTGTAGCATAGGTGAAATATTTGTTTTTTTTTTAATTATTTACTGAAGTCTATTTCTAAGTTTATTTTTTTACTCAACTGATACATCCATCTCCATCAGCTTTGCAGTCGCAGTGTGAACCTAGCCTAAGTCATACTCTTAAGACCATTCTGCTGCATTTGATACAATTGACCACACACTACTCCATAAAAAAACTCTACTCTCTTGGTCTTCAAGAGTCTGCTCTTTCCTGATTCTCCTCCTAACTAACTTTAGTGACATCTATAATTCTGTCTCCTCCTCACCTCTTCAGGGGTCTCACAAAGCTTTGTCCTTGCACCCCTACTATTCTCTGTCTTTATCTCCCCCCTTAGTCAGTTGAAAACCTCCAGTGGCTTCCAATGCCATCTCTTTTTTTGACTACAACCAAATCTATCTCTGTAATCCTCAGCCCACACCTTCATGCATCACTAATTTACTAACTGACATATCAGCATGGATTGTACACCACTTCCTCAAACTAAATCTTCCCAAAACTGATCTCATATATCTCCCTCCCTCCACCTCACCATGTCCCCCACCCTACTTTTTGATTCAGATCAATAACACAACTATCTCCCCTCTGGCCAGGGTGCTAGGTGTAATCCTGGGCTTTGGCCTCTCAGTCCAGCCCTACATCCATGCACTGCTCAGATCTTCTTGCCTTCACCTCCACAAACTTTCCAACATTTGCCTCTTCTTAACAAATCAGGCCACAAAGCTACTACTTCACTCCCTTGTTATCTCTCCTCAACCAGTGGAACTCCCTTTATGTTGGCCAGCCTATGAACAGGCAATCCCTCTTCAGTCTTTGATGAATATTGCTGCTAGATTTATCCATTTTACCAACTGTTCTATGGCCACTGCCCTTATCTGACAATCCCTCCACTGGCTTCTGCTCACCAACAAATCAAATTCAAAATACTAACAACATATACTGTAAAGTGATCCACAACTCTTCCCTGAGCTATATGACCAACCTTGTCTCAATTATCACCCAAGTCATCCTCCTACTCTTCGCAAGACCTTCTGCTCTCTAGCACCCTCATCACCTCCTCTCATGCTCGACTTCAGAACTTTTCCAGAGCCTCTTATTTCCTGTAAAACTTCCTGTTTGGCTGTTGAAAGGATTAATGGAATATAACCAAATCCATTTTGTACACACAGCTCTCTCCTCTGCTCTGATTTTAGCTGAACTGTGAAAAATCTCTTCAGGGAAGTCTATTCCACCACCATCTAATAAACTGTACTTCAGTTTTTCCATCAGCTCATCCCTCACATGTATGACCTTTTCTACCACTTGCTCTTCCTTTTTAGATTGTAGGCTCTCACCCTCTTGTAAATAAATTGTATTGGAACTGGATTGTCTACCTTTTTTATATAGCTTTGCTTGCAGCTTGCACAATAATAATAATAGTAGTAATAATATTATAACAACCATCATTTATATTAAAGTGTACACAGCCAAACATTTTTTTTTTAGTTTTGGATACAGTATTGGGGTGGGGGGCAGGGGGGTCTATATCCCTACTAAGGAGATTCAGTCCCAGCCAGGGGCGGACTGACCATTTGGAAACTCAGGCACTGCCCGAGAGCTCGGGGTCAGTAGGGGGCCCCATGAGATCCCCCTGGTACCTTTTTCATAGGCTTTTTTGAGTTTGGGCAAGGACACAGGGGCCCCATGATCCCTTATTGCCCGGGGTCCCCATGAGTTGTCAGTCCATCCCTGGTCCCAGCAGAATAGAAAGTGATGGGAAATTCAAAATTTTGCTATTGTCATTGAAACATAAACTGAGGAAGAAGTTTTACTTGGTTAATCTATTCTGGTATGTTTTCCCTACATTTTGGAGAGACTTTCTCTTGCTTTTTGTGACTTTGGGGCAGAATGTGAAGGGAAATCTCACTAACCTAAAATCTTAAACAAAAAAATGACAGGTGTGTTAAACCTTGTCTATTCTATCCAAAATGTTTAAGAAATTTTAGGCTATAGTTACATATTAATTACAATGCCTTGGGGGCATTACAGTCTTTATTGCATATGGTGGTATGGCAGTAAAAATATAAAACTAGATTCTGATAAACAAAGTGGTTAAAAATAAAACACAAATAAAGGTAAACAAATATTCACTTGGCATCTGATGACATTTTGGGGTCTATTTATAAAACATTTGTTGCACTAATATCAAAAACATTAGTAAAAGCTGAAAAAACTTTCACTGAATGGTTTCTAAAAGTATAATTTCTGCATCATTAGCTCCATTTAGTGGCCAAAAAGAAGTAAAGTGTTTTTGTAATACCTTTATGAAAAAATATACAGCATTTTGGTAACTAGATGGAGTTTATGATACATGAATTAATCTATTAGAAAAGGTATAGTAACATTTTGTTCAGCTTGCATAAATGTTACTGACATTCGTGCAACAAATGTTTATAAATAGACTCATTAGTGTTTTGCCTGGATTGCTCTTTTTAGTGCCTTATTCTTTTGCACCTTGGCCAATTTATCTCAATGCATATGAATTACTGTAATACTTCTTGTGTACAATAATGACTTTGTCTACTATATTTGTATTCACAGCTCTCAGATATATGAAGATATAATGAAAATCATAATGACTAAGCCTCATGGTAATGAAACATTCTTAAAGGAAGATTCAGGACTGATAACCTCTGAAGAAAAAACAGATGATGCAAATGAATCAGGTAATCAGTCAAATCCATCCTCAAATGACATAACACAACAAAACTCCCAAACTGAGGCAAAAAAAGAGCGTACAATCATTTATGCAAAGAAAATGGAAAAATTCCAGATTCATGGCATTAGCAATAATACCAGTAGTATCAAATATGTCAAACGAGAAAAGAGAGTAAGCAAAATAAAAGAAAAAAGGACTGCAAACAGTAGCCATTATGAATTATATTTGTCTAATAGTACTCAGTATGAGCTCAGACAATATGCCTCTTCCAACATCTCAAACAATGAGAACACTACTGGGGATAACAACATAACGTTATCTCCCAGAGGATTTAATCCCAGAGGTTTTTCCAAATCTATAAAAGAAATAGTGATTGGAGTCTCCAGAGGTGCTGATGGTGAATATGAAGAGTATGATGCAGATGCAGAATTCAACACCAACACTCAGGAAATACCTAAACTTATGATTGCATATGAAGAGCCATACAAAATAATAACAGAGGATGATGTTAATCGCTATACCAACCCTGACAGGATCATAGAGAATTATCTACGGACCTCAAAAGGAATAAAGAGAATTTACTATATTGCAGCTGAAGAAGTGCAGTGGGATTACTCTGGACGGGCTAAAAGGTACATACAGTATTATGTTTGTAATTACCGTACTTACTTGAGTTCGTTTATTTTGACATTTGTGTTTTGTTTATATTGTCATGATTTTTTTTTCTTGGGAAAATATAAAAATCGTTTTTATGTTTTACCTGCCGCTGCTTTGCTTTGATATTTAACTTACATTAATCAAATAAAAACTAAAATCAATTTGCTTTCATTGCTTGTATTATAAGTTATCTTCATTTTCTTAATGAGATCAGACATTATACTTTAAATTCCACCTTAAAAAAAATAATATTGGGAGGAAAGCACCAGAGATGCTAAAGTCTTGGCAGCTCCCGTGACAGTGGTAGTTAAATTAAGAAACAGCTGTGAAAAATTGGTCATGAGAGCAAATAGTATTGCCATCATGCAATGACTGAATTTCGAACAATAAATCGTTTAATGGACATAAAGGAATCAGTTTTTTGTCCATTTTTTTGCTTCTTGGCCACGTATGCGCAGTACCAACAGAATTGGCGAGAAACACATTAACCTTTCAATGTATTGTCCATTCTGCAGAAGTTTTCCAAACTTTTCCTTCAATTTTTTTACTCAAAAACATCACTACTGATTTTCGATTTGTCCATTAACTCGACAAAAAGCTAACGAACTGTCCAAATGCCAGATTTTCAAATGATTTTTCATCTAGTGTATGGGCAGCTTTAGAATCCCCCTTTCCATCCCTATCTTAGCTTCTTTCTACCCATACATCATACCCTTGTTAGCAGAGTTATAGGGAGGAGTACAGATGTGTACTCATGCCCATAGAAATTGACTGCATGTAGTGATTGAATGTAAACACATGAGGTTGCGTTAAGGCAGCACTATACTTGACATCTTCACACGGGTCTCTTCTATTGACACTATGGGCTAGCATCCTCTTCTCTGCTCAACATGAGCACCAGTAGCATTTCTGAGAAGGAGATGCATAACATCTTTCAGTCTCTAGCAGCTTATGACTGTCACTCTCCTTTGGGACTCTGTTGGCACACACTTGTTCCACTCTTATGTTCCAAACAGCTTTGCATTGTGTTTCTTCTGCTTGAGACCTCCCTCCCCTGTGCCTTCTCAGGCCAGGTCCCTAGGAAGCCCCTTACCACAGCTGGACCCAAGTCGGGGTACTAACCACTAGGGAAGGAATCCAAGCACACTGATCCCTTCACTACCAGATACCTCTGTCACCCTTGCCAAATCACTAATTTACTGGTCAGCTGACTGCTATATTTTCTGAATCTTTAACCCATTTCCCCACCGCCTTATAGCACAAATAATGTGACAGGGCTGTGCAAAATCACATTTATATACGTAATTTTGTATTTCCGGGTAGGGGGTGCGCACTCCCTACCTGTGCTGCCATTGGCAGCTACAGCTGTCAATCACCGAGTCCCAGACGGAGATTGACTACCGACACCTGGCGATCACCGAGTATCACTGACGGGGGAGAGGTCTGTAAGTAAACAATACAGATCTCTCCCCTCTCAGCTCCTACATGCTTCTTTGTATTGCTCTGCATAGCAGAACAATACAAAACAGCATACCTCACTAGTAAAACACAGCACACAGTAAAACACACACAGCACACAATTAACCCTTTGATCGCCCCAGATGTTAACCTCTTCCTTCCCAGTGTCATTAGTAAAGTGTCAGTGCTTTTTATTAGCACTGATCACTGTATTAGTGTCAGTGGGGATGTCAGTGGCAGTTAGTCAGTTCCCCCCCCAATAAAAGAATGCCCACCGCAGTTCCGTTATAAGTCGCTGATCGCCACCATTACTAGTATTAAAAAAAGAAAAAATTCCAGTATATATACCGCCATTTGTAGACGCTATAACTTTCATGTAAACCAATTAATTCACACATATTGGGATTTTTTTAACCAAAGATATGTCACAGAATACATTTTGCCCTAAATTTATGATGAGAGTTTATGTTTTAAATTTTTTTACTGGATATGTTTTATAGCAAAAAGTCAAAAATATTTTTTTTTTTTTCAAAATTGTTGGCCTTTTTTGTTTATAGCACAAAAAATAAAAACCGCAGAGGTGATCAAATACCACCAAAAGAAAGCTCTACTTGTGGGAAAAAAGGGACATACATTTGATTTGGGTGCAGCATTCCATGACCGTGCAATTGTCAGTTAAAGTAACGCAGTGCTGTATCGCAAAAAATGGCCTGGTCAGGAAGGGGGGTAAATCCTCTGGAGGGCAAGTGGTTAAGGTCCTTTTCACAAGGAGCAGACTCTGTTTTGATTAGCAGGGGATCTGTTTACTGATCCTCTGCTGAGCAGAGCAGAGCGGGCAGATGACAGGTCAGTGTCTGCTCAGCTTCTGCAGAATGGAGCCTACTCTGTGGGGGCCAGGAGTAATTGGAGTCCACTGTCTGTTTATATCCAACTGCTCTACGATCCAATTCAATCTGCCTAGATGGAGGGGGGGGTGGGTCCCCTTCCATTTTTTTTTTCAGCGGACTGGATTGTGTTGGAGGTAGGCAGGTGTACACAGATGAAAGTCCCCCCAGAAGACTCTGGCATACACTTACACTTGGAGAACAGACTTTTGGCAATAGTAACAAGTCTTATATGAGTCTTATGCTCCACCTTCTTAAAATAAAAATTTAGTATTTGTGTAAACGTTCTGAGTTGTAGAAGTCATGAGGTAGCCCTGAAAACATGAGTATCAAACTCAGGTCTTCATGGGGAAGCCTTGAATACATAAGTATCAAACTCAAATCAACCCCCTTCAGCACTCTTACCAAGTCACTACACAAGTACACAATGGGGCTGATTTACTAAAAACGTAAACACTGTTCACTTAGCAAAGTGAATGTTCACTTTGCAATTTGAATTTTTCTTAGCATAATAAATAAGTTAGGTGAAGCCATGTTCACTTCATGTACTAGCGAAAATCCATTTTTTCTCCCCCGACCCATAATTAGCTAATCATATTGAATACAGCTTAACCTTAGTTTGCTAAGTGAACAGCCTTTACTTTTTTAATAAATCAACCCCATGGCATATTTTCAGATCGAGCAGCAAAAAACTTTGACTCTTGCTATTCAGATTAGATTCACGACTGTTGTAAATTTAGCAGGTGCTTCACCACTCAACAACTTTATTTGGGGGTATTACTCACAGGACAATACAAACAGCACTGTATCAAACTGTGGTATCTCTTTAGAGGAGCATTTTGATAGACATAATGATAACTAATTTCCAGTACCACATCTCTATAAGTTTTTAATATGATAGCACTCCATGTAGCTTTGTATTATATTTTTATCACTATTGTATGTATATTGTCTCTTATCAATCCTACTTGTCTGTTGCTATTTGTTCCCTTTTATGACCTCTACTTATACACCGATACCTTTGAAGAATTTCAAACGTTAGTTTAAACAGAACTCACTGAAGGATTTTTTGATTTTCAATATCAGTGCTTTAGAGACTTTAAAGTTTACAGCAAATATAGAATACCTAAAGTAAATGATGGCTATGACTACAGCTAATGTTGCCATTTTTTCACATGGTGTCTTCCTGGTACAAATGTCATATTTCAATCATTATGTTTCCTTTAAAGGTACAATGTTAATGACAAACCTGTCAGTGAATCTAGAGGGACTGTCTATAAAAAGGTTATATTTCGACAGTACCTTGATAGCAGTTTCACAAAACCTGCTGTAGATGGTGAATATGAAGAACATCTTGGTATACTTGGACCTGTAATCAGAGCTGAAGTTGAAGATGTTATCCAGGTGAGTTCTATATATAAGATAATTTTTTTTTAACCTGGTGTGTTAGTTATAAGTAATAAAGATTGCCCAACTTGCATCATCCATTAAATGTTGAGAACTAGTGACTACAGAGAAATATAAAGATTAAGGTGTCCATTTATGAAGGGGGGGAAATGCCGTGATCCTCAGGATCATGGCTGATCTCTTGTGTGTACAGGTTTATGTAGCTGAGATAAGGAGCAGAGAACATGTTCGTTGCTTCTCATCTCAGCATACAAACTGTTCTGTCACCAACGACCAGAATCTGAAAGTGAAATTTGAAGATCTCAATGGCTGTTACTAGAGATGAGCGAAGAAATGAAAAATTCGATTCGACTGATTCGGCGAATTCGTGGACAATATTCGATTCGAGTCGAATAAATTCGCTGTGAATTTAACTTAAAAAAGGGTGTTTCTAGGCTTCAGAGAGACTTAATATTAGTGCAGAACACTGTACCTTTAATTTAAATGCCCTTGGAGTCTGCTGGGGAAGAGAAATAATACTGTCTGTCAGTATGACATGCAGATGAGTGCCGTCGATCTTAGAATCACTGCACACTTCACTCCTTTGGCCAGTCACGGGGCCAAAACCAGTGTTTGGAGCCACAGTGTGGCGGTGGAGGCAGCAGCAATGGGAGGCCATACAGCAACCTATGACAAAATGGAAACCAGCAGGAGCGTGAGGAGACCTGAAAGTGGCACATGGCAGAGTGGGAGCAATGGGAGGCGGTACAGGGACCCAGGTCACACTGTGGGCCCAGCAGCAGCGTGACCAGGCGGTACGGGGGCCCATGGCCGATATGGGGCTTGGTGGCACCTATGGAAGGCCTGTAATCTGCCAGCAACCTATGACAAAATGGACAACCGCAGGAGTGTGAGGAGATTTCAAAGTGGCACATGGCAGAGTGGAAGCAATGGGAGGCCGTACAGGGACCCAGGTCACACTGTGGGACCAGCATCAGCGTGAACAGGCGGTACGGGGGCCCATGGCCGATTTGACCTCATTCATCCCATAGTCCTGCCGACTCACGAATAGCGTGGCCTCCTCAAAGGGCCTGAGCAAGCGCAGGTGTCACACATGAGCTGACAATGGCTGACATCTAAGTTACACAGGGAGTACCTTTATCCGCTTTTAACATCAGGAAATCTGTGATGGCCTTTAGCTGTTCGTAAAGGCGGTCTAACATATGTAGGGTTGAATTACACCTTGTTGCAACGTCACAGCATGAGGAGTCGGTACGGGGGCCCATGGCAGATTACATGTCTGGCAGCAGCAATGGGAGGCCCGTAATCTGCCAGCACCCTATGTCAAAAAATTTAACACACCAGCAGTGTGAAGAGACCTGAAAGTGGCACATGGCAGCAGAGTGTGGCGATGGAGACAGCAGCAATGGGAGGCCGTACAGGGACCCATGACAGACTCTAGACTTGGCAGCAGCATGAGGAGGCGGTATATAGGGGCCCATGGCAGATTAGGGGCCTGGCAGCAGCTATGTGAGGCCCGTAATCTGCCTGCACCCTATGTCAAAAAATTTAACACACCAGCAGTGTGAAGAGACCTGAAAGTGGCACATGGCAGCAGAGTGTGGCGATGGAGACAGCAGCAATGGGAGGCCGTACAGGGACCCATGAGAGACTCTGGACTTGGCAGCAGCATGAGGAGGCGGTATATAGGGGCCCATGGCAGATTAGGGGCCTGGCAGCAGCTATGTGAGGCCCGTAATCTGCCTGCACCCTATGTCAAAAAATTAAACACACCAGCAGTGTGAAGAGACCTGAAAGTGGCACATGGCAGAGTGTGGCGATGGAGACAGCAGCAATGGGAGGCCGTACAGGGACCCATGACAGACTCTAGACTTGGCAGCAGCATGAGGAGGCGGTATATAGGGGCCCATGGCAGATTAGGGGCCTGGCAGCAGCTATGTGAGGCCCGTAATCTGCCTGCACCCTATGTCAAAAAATTTAACACACCAGCAGTGTGAAGAGACCTGAAAGTGGCACATGGCAGCAGAGTGTGGCGATGGAGACAGCAGCAATGGGAGGCCGTACAGGGACCCATGACAGACTCTGGACTTGGCAGCAGCATGAGGAGGCGGTATATAGGGGCCCATGGCAGATTAGGGGCCTGGCAGCAGCTATGTGAGGCCCGTAATCTGCCTGCACCCTATGTCAAAAAATTAAACACACCAGCAGTGTGAAGAGACCTGAAAGTGGCACATGGCAGAGTGTGGCGATGGAGACAGCAGCAATGGGAGGCCGTACAGGGACCCATGACAGACTCTAGACTTGGCAGCAGCATGAGGAGGCGGTATATAGGGGCCCATGGCAGATTAGGGGCCTGGCATCAGCTATGTGAGGCCCGTAATCTGCCTGCACCCTATGTCAAAAAATTTAACACACCAGCAGTGTGAAGAGACCTGAAAGTGGCACATGGCAGCAGAGTGTGGCGATGGAGACAGCAGCAATGGGAGGCCGTACAGGGACCCATGAGAGACTCTGGACTTGGCAGCAGCATGAGGAGGCGGTATATAGGGGCCCATGGCAGATTAGGGGCCTGGCAGCAGCTATGTGAGGCCCGTAATCTGCCTGCACCCTATGTCAAAAAATTTAACACACCAGCAGTGTGAAGAGACCTGAAAGTGGCACATGGCAGCAGAGTGTGGCGATGGAGACAGCAGCAATGGGAGGCCGTACAGGGACCCATGACAGACTCTAGACTTGGCAGCAGCATGAGGAGGCGGTATATAGGGGCCCATGGCAGATTAGGGGCCTGGCAGCAGCTATGTGAGGCCCGTAATCTGCCTGCACCCTATGTCAAAAAATTTAACACACCAGCAGTGTGAAGAGACCTGAAAGTGGCACATGGCAGAGTGTGGCGATGGAGACAGCAGCAATGGGAGGCCGTACAGGGACCCATGACAGACTCTAGACTTGGCAGCAGCATGAGGAGGCGGTATATAGGGGCCCATGGCAGATTAGGGGCCTGGCAGCAGCTATGTGAGGCCCGTAATCTGCCTGCACCCTATGTCAAAAAATTTAACACACCAGCAGTGTGAAGAGACCTGAAAGTGGCACATGGCAGCAGAGTGTGGCGATGGAGACAGCAGCAATGGGAGGCCGTACAGGGACCCATGAGAGACTCTGGACTTGGCAGCAGCATGAGGAGGCGGTATATAGGGGCCCATGGCAGATTAGGGGCCTGGCAGCAGCTATGTGAGGCCCGTAATCTGCCTGCACCCTATGTCAAAAAATTTAACACACCAGCAGTGTGAAGAGACCTGAAAGTGGCACATGGCAGCAGAGTGTGGCGATGGAGACAGCAGCAATGGGAGGCCGTACAGGGACCCATGACAGACTCTGGACTTGGCAGCAGCATGAGGAGGCGGTATATAGGGGCCCATGGCAGATTAGGGGCCTGGCAGCAGCTATGTGAGGCCCGTAATCTGCCTGCACCCTATGTCAAAAAATTTAACACACCAGCAGTGTGAAGAGACCTGAAAGTGGCACATGGCAGCAGAGTGTGGCGATGGAGACAGCAGCAATGGGAGGCCGTACAGGGACCCATGAGAGACTCTGGACTTGGCAGCAGCATGAGGAGGCGGTATATAGGGGCCCATGGCAGATTAGGGGCCTGGCAGCAGCTATGTGAGGCCCGTAATCTGCCTGCACCCTATGTCAAAAAATTAAACACACCAGCAGTGTGAAGAGACCTGAAAGTGGCACATGGCAGAGTGTGGCGATGGAGACAGCAGCAATGGGAGGCCGTACAGGGACCCATGACAGACTCTAGACTTGGCAGCAGCATGAGGAGGCGGTATATAGGGGCCCATGGCAGATTAGGGGCCTGGCAGCAGCTATGTGAGGCCCGTAATCTGCCTGCACCCTATGTCAAAAAATTTAACACACCAGCAGTGTGAAGAGACCTGAAAGTGGCACATGGCAGCAGAGTGTGGCGATGGAGACAGCAGCAATGGGAGGCCGTACAGGGACCCATGACAGACTCTGGACTTGGCAGCAGCATGAGGAGGCGGTATATAGGGGCCCATGGCAGATTAGGGGCCTGGCAGCAGCTATGTGAGGCCCGTAATCTGCCTGCACCCTATGTCAAAAAATTTAACACACCAGCAGTGTGAAGAGACCTGAAAGTGGCACATGGCAGCAGAGTGTGGCGATGGAGACAGCAGCAATGGGAGGCCGTACAGGGACCCATGAGAGACTCTGGACTTGGCAGCAGCATGAGGAGGCGGTATATAGGGGCCCATGGCAGATTAGGGGCCTGGCAGCAGGTATGTGAGGCCCGTAATCTGCCTGCACCCTATGTCAAAAAATTTAACACACCAGCAGTGTGAAGAGACCTGAAAGTGGCACATGGCAGCAGAGTGTGGCGATGGAGACAGCAGCAATGGGAGGCCGTACAGGGACCCATGACAGACTCTAGACTTGGCAGCAGCATGAGGAGGCGGTATATAGGGGCCCATGGCAGATTAGGGGCCTGGCAGCAGCTATGTGAGGCCCGTAATCTGCCTGCACCCTATGTCAAAAAATTTAACACACCAGCAGTGTGAAGAGACCTGAAAGTGGCACATGGCAGCAGAGTGTGGCGATGGAGACAGCAGCAATGGGAGGCCGTACAGGGACCCATGAGAGACTCTGGACTTGGCAGCAGCATGAGGAGGCGGTATATAGGGGCCCATGGCAGATTAGGGGCCTGGCAGCAGCTATGTGAGGCCCGTAATCTGCCTGCACCCTATGTCAAAAAATTAAACACACCAGCAGTGTGAAGAGACCTGAAAGTGGCACATGGCAGAGTGTGGCGATGGAGACAGCAGCAATGGGAGGCCGTACAGGGACCTATGACAGACTCTAGACTTGGCAGCAGCATGAGGAGGCGGTATATAGGGGCCCATGGCAGATTAGGGGCCTGGCAGCAGCTATGTGAGGCCCGTAATCTGCCTGCACCCTATGTCAAAAAATTAAACACACCAGCAGTGTGAAGAGACCTGAAAGTGGCACATGGCAGCAGAGTGTGGCGATGGAGACAGCAGCAATGGGAGGCCGTACAGGGACCCATGACAGACTCTGGACTTGGCAGCAGCATGAGGAGGCGGTATATAGGGGCCCATGGCAGATTAGGGGCCTGGCAGCAGCTATGTGAGGCCCGTAATCTGCCTGCACCCTATGTCAAAAAATTTAACACACCAGCAGTGTGAAGAGACCTGAAAGTGGCACATGGCAGCAGAGTGTGGCGATGGAGACAGCAGCAATGGGAGGCCGTACAGGGACCCATGAGAGACTCTGGACTTGGCAGCAGCATGAGGAGGCGGTATATAGGGGCCCATGGCAGATTAGGGGCCTGGCAGCAGCTATGTGAGGCCCGTAATCTGCCTGCACCCTATGTCAAAAAATTTAACACACCAGCAGTGTGAAGAGACCTGAAAGTGGCACATGGCAGCAGAGTGTGGCGATGGAGACAGCAGCAATGGGAGGCCGTACAGGGACCCATGACAGACTCTAGACTTGGCAGCAGCATGAGGAGGCGGTATATAGGGGCCCATGGCAGATTAGGGGCCTGGCAGCAGCTATGTGAGGCCCGTAATCTGCCTGCACCCTATGTCAAAAAATTTAACACACCAGCAGTGTGAAGAGACCTGAAAGTGGCACATGGCAGCAGAGTGTGGCGATGGAGACAGCAGCAATGGGAGGCCGTACAGGGACCCATGAGAGACTCTGGACTTGGCAGCAGCATGAGGAGGCGGTATATAGGGGCCCATGGCAGATTAGGGGCCTGGCAGCAGCTATGTGAGGCCCGTAATCTGCCTGCACCCTATGTCAAAAAATTAAACACACCAGCAGTGTGAAGAGACCTGAAAGTGGCACATGGCAGAGTGTGGCGATGGAGACAGCAGCAATGGGAGGCCGTACAGGGACCTATGACAGACTCTAGACTTGGCAGCAGCATGAGGAGGCGGTATATAGGGGCCCATGGCAGATTAGGGGCCTGGCAGCAGCTATGTGAGGCCCGTAATCTGCCTGCACCCTATGTCAAAAAATTAAACACACCAGCAGTGTGAAGAGACCTGAAAGTGGCACATGGCAGAGTGTGGCGATGGAGACAGCAGCAATGGGAGGCCGTACAGGGACCTATGACAGACTCTAGACTTGGCAGCAGCATGAGGAGGCGGTATATAGGGGCCCATGGCAGATTAGGGGCCTGGCAGCAGCTATGTGAGGCCCGTAATCTGCCTGCACCCTATGTCAAAAAATTAAACACACCAGCAGTGTGAAGAGACCTGAAAGTGGCACATGGCAGCAGAGTGTGGCGATGGAGACAGCAGCAATGGGAGGCCGTACAGGGACCCATGAGAGACTCTGGACCTAGCAGCAGCATGAGGAGGCGGTATATAGGGGCCTATGGCAGATTAGGGGCCTGGCAGCAGCTATAGGAGGCCCGTAATCTGCCAGCACCCTATGTCAAAAAATTAAACACACCAGCAGTGTGAGGAGACCTGAAAGTGGCACATGTTTGAGGCATGATTCATGGCGGATTTAGTCAGTTGTGTCAGGAACTGGTGGTTTGAAATCCAGACTAATCCACGCCTGATTCATTTTCACAAACGTGAGTCTCTCCACACTTTGGGTGGACAGTCGTGTCCTCCGCGGAGTTACAATACCTCCTGCCGCACTAAACACGCGCTCCGATGCCACGCTACTGGCCGGGCATGACAGCCTTTCAAGGGCAAATTCAGCTAGTTGGGGCCAAAGGTCAAGTTTCGTTGCCCAGTAGTCAAGGGGATTGTCTACCTCGGTTGGCAGGGTGCTGTCCAAGTAGGCCCAAGCCTGTTGTTTGAGCTCCTGCTCCAGGTCCACCTGATGCTGCTGCTGCTGCTGCGGCTGGTTAGTAGTTTCCTCACTGCGCTGGTGAAGAAAGCTACTCATCATCGACTGCAGACTGAGGCAGCCACTGCTGGTGGAGCTGCCACTGCTCCTACCACCCCACCCCTCCCCTGCTGCCATGCCAGCGGAACGCGAGCGCACAGGGCCCACAGTGTCTGAGGATGGACGTTGGCGCACAAAGGCAGAGACCAACTGACTACATAGGTGGTTTTTATAGTACGTAATTTTGGCCTCCCTCTCAGCAGGTGTGAAAAAGGCCACCATTTTGGACCGGTAGCGAGGGTCCAACAAGGTGGACAGCCAAAAGTCATCCCTCTGTCTGATGGTTATTATTCGGCTGTCGCTACGCAAGCAACCGAGCATGCTATGGGCCATTTGTGCCAAGGAATGCGAGGGACTCCCTGCCTCCATCTCCACAGCATACTGCCACGGTGCGTCTGGGTCCTCTGTCTCCTCCTCCTCCTCCTCTACCAGATGCTCCTGCTCCTCCACTCCTGTCCGCTGAGTGGAAAAACCACCCATTTCACTCAATAATTCCTGAGCACAAATGTCCTCCTCTACCTCCTCCTCTTCTTCCTGTCCTGCCCCCACAGGGGTCATGTGGCGTTGAGATCTGTGCGCCACGTCTACCGCACCCTGACCAGCCATTGTTAACAGCATTTGTTCCAGGACGTGCAACAGAGGAATGACGTCGTTCATCCCATAGTCCTGCCGACTCACGAATAGCGTGGCCTCCTCAAAGGGCCTGAGCAAGCGGCAGGTGTCACGCATGAGCTGCCAATGGCTGACATCTAAGTTACACAGGGGAGTACCTTTATCCGCTTGTAACATCAGGAAATCGGTGATGGCCTTTCGCTGCTCGTAAAGGCGGTCTAACATGTGTAGGGTTGAATTCCACCTTGTTGCAACGTCGCAGATCAGGCGATGCTGTGGAATTCCGTTCTGCCGCTGCAGCTCAATGAGGGTGTTCTTTGCGGTGTAGGAATGGCTGAAATGCATGCACAGTTTACGTGACATTTTAAGGATGTCTTGCAGTGGGATGGTGGATTTTAGGAACCGCTTGACAACCAGATTGAACACGTGAGCCATGCATGGCGCATGGCACAACCTTCCTTGACGCAGAGCAGACACCATGTTCTTTCCGTTGTCAGTCAACATGGTTCCGATTTTTAGTTTGCGCGGAGACAGCCATCTGTCGATTTCTCTGTTCATTACACTCAGCAGTTCCTCCCCTGTGTGACTACGTTCGCCAAGGCATACCAGGTGCAGCACAGCGTGACACCGTTGCGCCCTGCACATGTGATATGCCGGTCGGGTAATGGGACTTGGCACGGGGGTGGCGGCTGAGGACACGGCGGAAAAAGAGGTGGTAGAGGCGGACATGCTTGCTGGACCAAGGACGTGCAAACGTGGAGGCAAAAGCGTCGTGACCTGTCCAAGTTGCTGGTGCGGCTGTGCCGGCACCACGTTCACCCAGTGGGCCGTAAATGACATGTACTGTCCCTGACCGTAGTTACAGCTCCACACGTCGGCGCTGCCGTGCACTTTGGCAGAGACCGACATGCTCAAAGACTGGCCCACCATCTCTTCTACATGTGAATGCAGGGCTGGCACTGCCTTTTGGGCAAAGAAATGACGGCTTGGCACTCTCCACCGCGGCGCGGCACAAGCCATCATTTCTCGGAAAGGTGCTGAGTCCACCAGTTGGAAAGGGAGGGACTGCAGCACCAGCAACTTGGACAGGAGGACGTTCAGCTTTTGCACCGTCGGGTGCGTGCTCGCAAACTGTTGTCTCTTGGATACGGATTCCAAGAAAGACTGTTGACGGAATCCGAGAAGAGGAGTAGCAGGAGAAGGAGCATCTGAACGAGCGGAAGATGCCAATGAGCGACAACTCCCCTCAGCAGAGGTGTTGGAGCCTTGACTGGCTGATAGAGGGCGATTGACGACGTCGGGTGACGGAGCAAGTAACGGAGCGGGTGATGGAGCGGGGGCTGGGGCAGGCAGAACCGCCGTATGTTTATCACGGTTTTCCCAGGCCACCGAATGGTGACGCTGCATATGCTGACGCAACGCTGTAGTCCCAACATGGGCCCCCTGGCCACGCTTGCATTTCTGGCCACATAGTCGACATACGGCTACGTTTACTTCCTCGGGCGGCTTGAGGAAAAATTGCCACACCACCGAGTAGGAAACTTTGCCCCCGCTACTCTTCACTGGCTGACTGCTACTTCCTCCGTGCGCACCGGCACCACTACTGGCCGTGGTGGTAGGCTGCAGTGGAGCTGGTGCTCTACTCCGTGGACGTTTGGCTCCACTGACACTGATGCGACCCTGCTGCTGTCTCCTGGGCAACCCACCGACTGTTTTGCTCGCTGCCAAGCTGCCACCCTCTTCTCCTGATGATGCGGAAGAAATTGCCTGATGACGACGAGGCTGCCAAGTGCGATCAACCTCCTCATCATCAAGTAGGGTCTCCGCCTCACTACTAGCCCCCTCGGCTGCGTCTGGGTCAGGAGACAGACCTGTCTCTAGACCGGCTACCGAGCCACTCTCCTCGCCAGTACTTGTTCGCTTGGCTGCTGAAAAGGCCGATGTCTCCCCCCGTTCCTGACCGCCCTCTGTTAGCTCTTCCTCACTGTACAGTGGGGCTGAGCCCACAGCATGCGATACTTCGCTTGGTGAGGGAACAGCAAAGGACAGGGGCAGGTAGAGGACACGTGATTTCAGTGGGCTTGGTCCCGGGCCATGCCAACTAACGGTTGTGTCTGACGTACCCACCGACCGTTGGCTGTAGGTGTCAGAGGTGACCTGGGAAGAGGAAGACGACCGAGCCAACCAATCAATGACGGCAGGGTTGTCGGTGGAGACACGACCGCTGGATGACACCGGGAGCACTGGCCTCTGGCTGCGAATACTGCTGCCTCGACCCCTTCCTCTGCTGCCACGTCTGCTCGCTCCTAAAACATTGCCTCCTCTGCCACTCCTCTGCATGTTGTCTGACATACTATTTAATTCAACGATTAGGTGTCCCTGAGTAACAATTCTCTGGCACTCAGTAACAATTCTGTCTGTCCCTGAGTATGAATTCTGTGGCCCTGAGTAACAATTCTGTGTCTGTGCGAGTAACAATTCTGTGTCTGTGCGAGTAACAATTCTGTGTCTGTGCAAGTAACAATTTTGTGTCTGTGCGAGTAACAATTCTCTGGCACTCAGTAACAATTCTGTCTGTCCCTGAGTAACAATTCTCTGGCACTCAGTAACAATTCTGTCTGTCCCTGAGTAACAATTCTCTGGCACTCAGTAACAATTCTGTCTGTCCCTGAGTATGAATTCTGTGGCCCTGAGTAACAATTCTGTGTCTGTGCGAGTAACAATTCTGTGTCTGTGCAAGTAACAATTTTGTGTCTGTGCGAGTAACAATTCTCTGGCACTCAGTAACAATTCTGTCTGTCCCTGAGTAACAATTCTCTGGCACTCAGTAACAATTCTGTCTGTCCCTAAGTAACAATTCTCTGGCACTCAGTAACAATTCTGTCTGTCCCTGAGTATGAATTCTGTGGCCCTGAGTAACAATTCTGTGTCTGTGCGAGTAACAATTCTGTGTCTGTGCAAGTAACAATTTTGTGTCTGTGCGAGTAACAATTCTCTGGCACTCAGTAACAATTCTGTCTGTCCCTGAGTAACAATTCTCTGGCACTCAGTAACAATTCTGTCTGTCCCTGAGTAACAATTCTCTGGCACTCAGTAACAATTCTGTCTGTCCCTGAGTATGAATTCTGTGGCCCTGAGTAACAATTCTGTGTCTGTGCGAGTAACAATTCTGTGTCTGTGCAAGTAACAATTTTGTGTCTGTGCGAGTAACAATTCTCTGGCACTCAGTAACAATTCTGTCTGTCCCTGAGTAACAATTCTCTGGCACTCAGTAACAATTCTGTCTGTCCCTGAGTAACAATTCTCTGGCACTCAGTAACAATTCTGTCTGTCCCTGAGTAACAATTCTCTGGCACTCAGTAACAATTCTGTCTGTCCCTGAGTATGAATTCTGTGGCCCTGAGTAACAATTCTGTGTCTGTGCGAGTAACAATTCTGTGTCTGTGCAAGTAACAATTTTGTGTCTGTGCGAGTAACAATTCTCTGGCACTCAGTAACAATTCTGTCTGTCCCTGAGTAACAATTCTCTGGCACTCAGTAACAATTCTGTCTGTCCCTAAGTAACAATTCTCTGGCACTCAGTAACAATTCTGTCTGTCCCTGAGTATGAATTCTGTGGCCCTGAGTAACAATTCTGTGTCTGCGCGAGTAACAATTCTGTGTCTGTGCAAGTAACAATTTTGTGTCTGTGCGAGTAACAATTCTCTGGCACTCAGTAACAATTCTGTCTGTCCCTGAGTAACAATTCTCTGGCACTCAGTAACAATTCTGTCTGTCCCTGAGTAACAATTCTCTGGCACTCAGTAACAATTCTGTCTGTCCCTGAGTATGAATTCTGTGGCCCTGAGTAACAATTCTGTGTCTGTGCGAGTAACAATTCTGTGTCTGTGCAAGTAACAATTTTGTGTCTGTGCGAGTAACAATTCTCTGGCACTCAGTAACAATTCTGTCTGTCCCTGAGTAACAATTCTCTGGCACTCAGTAACAATTCTGTCTGTCCCTAAGTAACAATTCTCTGGCACTCAGTAACAATTCTGTCTGTCCCTGAGTATGAATTCTGTGGCCCTGAGTAACAATTCTGTGTCTGTGCGAGTAACAATTCTGTGTCTGTGCAAGTAACAATTTTGTGTCTGTGCGAGTAACAATTCTCTGGCACTCAGTAACAATTCTGTCTGTCCCTGAGTAACAATTCTCTGGCACTCAGTAACAATTCTGTCTGTCCCTGAGTAACAATTCTCTGGCACTCAGTAACAATTCTGTCTGTCCCTGAGTATGAATTCTGTGGCCCTGAGTAACAATTCTGTGTCTGTGCGAGTAACAATTCTGTGTCTGTGCAAGTAACAATTTTGTGTCTGTGCGAGTAACAATTCTCTGGCACTCAGTAACAATTCTGTCTGTCCCTGAGTAACAATTCTCTGGCACTCAGTAACAATTCTGTCTGTCCCTGAGTAACAATTCTCTGGCACTCAGTAACAATTCTGTCTGTCCCTGAGTATGAATTCTGTGGCCCTGAGTAACAATTCTGTGTCTGTGCGAGTAACAATTCTGTGTCTGTGCAAGTAACAATTTTGTGTCTGTGCGAGTAACAATTCTCTGGCACTCAGTAACAATTCTGTCTGTCCCTGAGTAACAATTCTCTGGCACTCAGTAACAATTCTGTCTGTCCCTAAGTAACAATTCTCTGGCACTCAGTAACAATTCTGTCTGTCCCTGAGTATGAATTCTGTGGCCCTGAGTAACAATTCTGTGTCTGTGCGAGTAACAATTCTGTGTCTGTGCAAGTAACAATTTTGTGTCTGTGCGAGTAACAATTCTCTGGCACTCAGTAACAATTCTGTCTGTCCCTGAGTAACAATTCTCTGGCACTCAGTAACAATTCTGTCTGTCCCTGAGTAACAATTCTCTGGCACTCAGTAACAATTCTGTCTGTCCCTGAGTATGAATTCTGTGGCCCTGAGTAACAATTCTGTGTCTGTGCGAGTAACAATTCTGTGTCTGTGCAAGTAACAATTTTGTGTCTGTGCGAGTAACAATTCTCTGGCACTCAGTAACAATTCTGTCTGTCCCTGAGTAACAATTCTCTGGCACTCAGTAACAATTCTGTCTGTCCCTGAGTAACAATTCTCTGGCACTCAGTAACAATTCTGTCTGTCCCTGAGTAACAATTCTCTGGCACTCAGTAACAATTCTGTCTGTCCCTGAGTATGAATTCTGTGGCCCTGAGTAACAATTCTGTGTCTGTGCGAGTAACAATTCTGTGTCTGTGCAAGTAACAATTTTGTGTCTGTGCGAGTAACAATTCTCTGGCACTCAGTAACAATTCTGTCTGTCCCTGAGTAACAATTCTCTGGCACTCAGTAACAATTCTGTCTGTCCCTAAGTAACAATTCTCTGGCACTCAGTAACAATTCTGTCTGTCCCTGAGTATGAATTCTGTGGCCCTGAGTAACAATTCTGTGTCTGCGCGAGTAACAATTCTGTGTCTGTGCAAGTAACAATTTTGTGTCTGTGCGAGTAACAATTCTCTGGCACTCAGTAACAATTCTGTCTGTCCCTGAGTAACAATTCTCTGGCACTCAGTAACAATTCTGTCTGTCCCTGAGTAACAATTCTCTGGCACTCAGTAACAATTCTGTCTGTCCCTGAGTATGAATTCTGTGGCCCTGAGTAACAATTCTGTGTCTGTGCGAGTAACAATTCTGTGTCTGTGCAAGTAACAATTTTGTGTCTGTGCGAGTAACAATTCTCTGGCACTCAGTAACAATTCTGTCTGTCCCTGAGTAACAATTCTCTGGCACTCAGTAACAATTCTGTCTGTCCCTAAGTAACAATTCTCTGGCACTCAGTAACAATTCTGTCTGTCCCTGAGTATGAATTCTGTGGCCCTGAGTAACAATTCTGTGTCTGTGCGAGTAACAATTCTGTGTCTGTGCAAGTAACAATTTTGTGTCTGTGCGAGTAACAATTCTCTGGCACTCAGTAACAATTCTGTCTGTCCCTGAGTAACAATTCTCTGGCACTCAGTAACAATTCTGTCTGTCCCTGAGTAACAATTCTCTGGCACTCAGTAACAATTCTGTCTGTCCCTGAGTATGAATTCTGTGGCCCTGAGTAACAATTCTGTGTCTGTGCGAGTAACAATTCTGTGTCTGTGCAAGTAACAATTTTGTGTCTGTGCGAGTAACAATTCTCTGGCACTCAGTAACAATTCTGTCTGTCCCTGAGTAACAATTCTCTGGCACTCAGTAACAATTCTGTCTGTCCCTGAGTAACAATTCTCTGGCACTCAGTAACAATTCTGTCTGTCCCTGAGTAACAATTCTCTGGCACTCAGTAACAATTCTGTCTGTCCCTGAGTATGAATTCTGTGGCCCTGAGTAACAATTCTGTGTCTGTGCGAGTAACAATTCTGTGTCTGTGCAAGTAACAATTTTGTGTCTGTGCGAGTAACAATTCTCTGGCACTCAGTAACAATTCTGTCTGTCCCTGAGTAACAATTCTCTGGCACTCAGTAACAATTCTGTCTGTCCCTAAGTAACAATTCTCTGGCACTCAGTAACAATTCTGTCTGTCCCTGAGTATGAATTCTGTGGCCCTGAGTAACAATTCTGTGTCTGTGCGAGTAACAATTCTGTGTCTGTGCAAGTAACAATTTTGTGTCTGTGCGAGTAACAATTCTCTGGCACTCAGTAACAATTCTGTCTGTCCCTGAGTAACAATTCTCTGGCACTCAGTAACAATTCTGTCTGTCCCTGAGTAACAATTCTCTGGCACTCAGTAACAATTCTGTCTGTCCCTGAGTATGAATTCTGTGGCCCTGAGTAACAATTCTGTGTCTGTGCGAGTAACAATTCTGTGTCTGTGCAAGTAACAATTTTGTGTCTGTGCGAGTAACAATTCTCTGGCACTCAGTAACAATTCTGTCTGTCCCTGAGTAACAATTCTCTGGCACTCAGTAACAATTCTGTCTGTCCCTGAGTAACAATTCTCTGGCACTCAGTAACAATTCTGTCTGTCCCTGAGTAACAATTCTCTGGCACTCAGTAACAATTCTGTCTGTCCCTGAGTAACAATTCTCTGGCACTCAGTAACAATTCTGTCTGTCCCTGAGTAACAATTCTCTGGCACTCAGTAACAATTCTGTCTGTCCCTGAGTAACAATTCTGTCTGTCCCTGAGTATGAATTCTGTGGCCCTGAGTAAGAATTCTCTGGCACTCAGTAACAATTCTGTCTGTCCCTGAGTAACAATTCTCTGGCACTCAGTAACAATTCTGTCTGTCCCTGAGTAACAATTCTCTGGCACTCAGTAACAATTCTGTCTGTCCCTGAGTAACAATTCTCTGGCACTCAGTAACAATTCTGTCTGTCCCTGAGTAACAATTCTCTGGCACTCAGTAACAATTCTGTCTGTCCCTGAGTAACAATTCTGTCTGTCCCTGAGTATGAATTCTGTGGCCCTGAGTAAGAATTCTCTGGCACTCAGTAACAATTCTGTCTGTCCCTGAGTAACAATTCTCTGGCACTCAGTAACAATTCTGTCTGTCCCTGAGTAAAAATTCTGTGGCCCTAATAACGTTTCTGTGCCCCTAAGTAACAATTCTCTGGCACTGAGTGAAAATTCTGTCTGTCCCTGAGTATGAATTCTGTGGCCCTAACTAGCGTTTCTTTGTCCCTAAATAACGATTCTGTGGCCCTCATTAACAAGTCTGTGTCCCTGAGTAATGGTTCTCTGTCCCTAAGTAACTTCTCTCTGTCCCCAATTCTCGTTTCTGTGGCCCTAACTCTGTCCCTGTCCCTAGTACAGAGCGGTCTGCCTCTGTTCAATGACTGCAGGCAAATGAAGATTTCCAAAATGGCCGCTATATATACCTCGACCATTACACAGTGCTGGCTGGCTGGCTGCTGATTGGCTGATGCGATCACATGTCGTTGAGGAATGCATTATGGGGCAGCGCGCCTTGTCTGCGCGCCTTCCCCGACATCCCCGCTCCGTCGCCGCACATGTCAGCCGCCATTTTCGGAAAAATTTCGATTCGCGCGTCCGAATTAGGCTGTTTTTCGGATTCGGCACGAATCGAAATTTTTCCGATATTCGACTCGAATTCCACTTCGGATACTTCGATTCGCTCATCTCTAGCTGTTACTGTGAAATATCTCTGTCCCCAATTATCCAGGTCAGAGGTGGGGAATATGGGGGAGAAGCTGGTGCGACTAGAAGAAGACTTTCTTCTTCCTATATATCAGCACCAGTGGGTTAAAAATTAATATAACTAGAGAGAGAAATATATATATATTTATACACACAATATACATACATATATATATATGTATGAAAGAGAGAAAAAGAGTGCGAAAGAGCAAGAGCAAGATATAGTTAGTTAGTTAGTTATCTATGTATTTCTATGTATCCTTTTCTAGAGAGAGACAGAGAGAGAGAGAGAGAGAGAGAGAGAGAGAGAGAGAGAGAAAGAGAAATATATATATATATATGTTTGTATTATTACAAAACTGTCAAATAAAAAAATATACCACAATTCACAGCTTATTTTTCTACCAATACCCAGCAGCTATAAATAAATATAAATCCCTCAGTGATATAACAAAATGATCATTACAGCACTGATTCAATAATGCATAAAATATTCTTCAGTGTAAGAGTTCATACAGAATAAATCTCCCAATCAATATTGTGATCAAAGTCCTACAAACACAATTCCTACTCACTCCCAGCATTAGGCTCCGTTAGATTGAATCATTAGGGTGAAGCCTAACACTTGGAGTGAGTAGGAATTGCGTTCTGCCATTTTACTGGTCCTGTGCTTGGAGGACTTTTTGAACTATTTGAACACAATATTGATTGGAAGATTAATTGTGTATGAACTCTTACACTGCAGAATATTTTTTGTAGCATTAAAACAGTGTTGTAATTATCATTTTGTTATATAAATCCAGCCTTGCTGATAATAGGGCCCCATCACCCATATCAGGTGAAAAAGAGCCAACATATGTTGAAAATACTGTACATGTCAATATGAACACTGCAGCTCATAGCAAAATTAAATTAAATTGCTATCCTGAAAAACGTTACATTTGCTTTATTTCCACTTTTTGTTTTTTCCTACTTCAAAGCACAGAGTTTTCTTTTTTTTTGTCAGTAAAAGTTGTGTGTAAGTAAAAAAAAAATCAGTGACACTTCATAAATTAGGAGTTGAAAGAAAAAGAAATATATATAAATATAAATATTTTTAGCCATTGTTATTGCTAAGTCTGTGACCTTGTGTTTTGTTTGTTGTGGTAGGTGACTTTTAAAAACTTAGCAACTCGCCCTTATTCTATTCATGCCCATGGAGTTTCTTATGAAAAGTCGTCAGAAGGATATAGCTATGCCGATGAAACAGAGGAGTGGCTTCGGGGAGATGACGTTGTTAAGCCTGAAGAAGTATATGTTTATGTGTGGTATGCCACAAAACAATCTGGACCTGAGCCAGAGGCATCAGCCTGCAGAACATGGGCCTATCATTCTGGTGTCAGCATAGTAAGAAACCATGTTTTTAGAATTTCTAAAAGCTTGAAAATAACATGGAAAAAGATTTGCACACACACTGCATCAACTGGTGTACAAAACAGGTTAAATTATCCTTGCATGAAAAAAAAAAACAGTACCTGCTTTGACCGATGCATCTACAGATACTACATTTTTTTAAATGATTTTAACAAAACATGATAATTTACATCAATCCCTGCCCCTAAAGCTGTTTATATAATATTCTGTTCAATTTTGGTAAACATCAGTTGTTGAAGGCAACTCACCTGAAAACAGTGAGAACAGCAGACTCCCCTCACATAGCATCCTTGGTGGCACTTATTCCAGGGCCCCTGTGTTCCAGTAAAGTAGTGCTACCAACTTAGCTGAAAAGCCAACACAGGGTTGACTCTGTCTTTTTAAAGACAAAATACAAAAACAAGCTGCCATAAAAGAGAATGCCCCTAGCAGTGCCTGCACATGCCTGTAGCAACAGTTTTCAGTGCTCCTGCTTTGACCGAATGCCGGGAAGCTATAATCAGGCAAAACTCCAAAACCACCTGGTCATGATGGAGCTTGTCTGCTCTCCCACTCCATACATTCCTATTGGTATATCACTGCAACAGACTACCTTACTGGTCAATAAGAAAGTGTGGGAGGCAGAAAGGAGTGGGCAAGCTTCAGCACTACGATCAACAAGTGCCAAAGCTTTGGCCCAAGGAAATGGCCCAAAATTCAGGCAGTGTGTGGGGAATGGTCTCTGCTAAAGGTTTTTTTGGGCACCTCTGGGTACCCTGTCTTCATACTTTTCAGAGATTGGTTCTGACAGAGTGATTTTAACTCCTAACCTCACCCTCAACACTTAGCTACATAATAGTGCCATATTTATGTGGAAAGAAGAGTGTAGCAACCGAATGCATGTGCTCCTGCGCTGAACTGTGCACTCCTCAATATTAATATCCTCACATGAGTTAGAGAAATTCAGGCCTTGCTGCCCTCAACGGACCAGGGAAATCCAAAGAGAACTGTATATAGAAAACAAAGAGAGGGCACACAGGCCTAGTGCATTACCTTAAAAAATGGGATTTATTAATAAATAGTAAAATACTCAACAAAGAAATGTAAAATCACATTATAATGGGAAGCATATGGCAAGGGATGCAGAGTGGTTCAGGAACCCCTGTGGGAGCCCTGGTGGGGGACTAAAAGCCTCTAGATAGCTGGTGGCTGATGCATTTCGAGGTTGTACCTCTTCCTCAGAGCCAGTGTCTTTTACAGTGATTTTACATTTCTTTGAGAGTATTTTACTGTTTATTAATAAATCCCATTTTTTAAGGTAATGCACTAGGCCTGTGTGCCCTCTCTTTGTATGCCATTTTTATGTGTCAAAAGCGTTGCTTTAAAAAGTAATATATGAATCTGATATAAACTCATACCTCATGTATTTCATTTTCCTTTGCATTTCCTTTAAAGTCCATGTGAACTTACTAGCTGATATCCATATGCTTCGGGCTTGTGGAGCCATAGGAAGGAAGTTGGAGGAGTTGGAGGAGGACTTGGAATAGAGGGGGTAATGATCTGTGGATCCTGTTGTCCCCCTTTATTGGGAGGCTAATTTGTCATAGGGAGGTGGACCAAAGGGAATATCAATAGTAATTCACATTGATACCTCAGTTGTGAAACTTTTAGCTTTGTTTACTTCACAAAAACAATCAGAAATCCCCAGTTCACTTACTAATCAGCCTGCAACAAAACTGAATTAACCCTAACAGTTTACGTTAATAATTAAGGGTTTAGTTTGCATACATTTGCAAATATATGCATAAACTGCAGCGACCATGGCACAGCACACCAGTGTACTGCAGCTTTAACTCTATACCCAAGTTGGAGCACATATACTGTATAAATATAATGGATAGACTACGGGCAGGTATGCCTGGAAGGAGCCCACCCCATCTTGGAAACCGAGCAAGAGCACAATGGCATCAAAGGTATCCCGTCATCCCCACTCCAATATATCAACCATACAAACAAACAGCAACCACACCAGCCGATATCTAGCCTTTGCAGCAAAGTGCACATGGAAAGAAAGACATGTCAAAAACACCCAGCCCTGTGATACTCAGAACTAAATACAATACTCATTATAAAACTTAAAACCATCTATAAAGGCTTTCTAAGCATTGTAAGCTTTCTGAGGCATTTGAACAACATTACTTTTTTGGGGTAGTTGAATGCCCCTCCACAGTCCTCGGAACACTATGTCAATGCACAATTTTTGGATATTGATGTTTTTAATAGTCCTTTGGCTGATGTAAGAGTATTTGTTTGATAGATATGTATGTACCATTTTTTGCATGTGCTCCTGAAGAAGTAGATTTTGGCTCATGAAACACGTTGAAAAGTGCTTATCACTTTGGTGGACAAATTGTTAGATGTAGCATATTCATCAATTCTCAATAAGGGTTGCAGAATGTCTAGAGGAATCATTCTGCCTAGTGTATGCATTTTATATATAGCTACGGAGGATTGTGGAAAAAAAATAGGAAAAGAGTAGGAAAAAAGATAAAGAAGTGGTTTATAAGGGAGCCAAGGAAAGGTTTGTATCAGAAAGAGGGTGGATGTGAAGGAGAAGGAGCAAGGAAAGGAGTAATTCCTTTCTACCCAAGTTCTGTCACCAGCATGTAGATCTCTTGTTCATGTGATACATTTACATGGGTTGCGAGTTGTTGTTCAGGAGTGCTTCATAATCAGAGTGTCAGGAAAATTCATCCAGTAACACCAAGTCCACCAGAATTTAGTGTTGATGCTCCTACTGAAAGACATAAGGGGGTTGACTTACTAAAAGCAAATAAGCTGTTTACTTTGCAATGGCATTTCACATTAGCTTAGTGAACGAGGTGAAGCTCTGCTGTCTTCCATCATCCAATCCTGTGCATGCAAAAATATTTTTTTTTACATTTTCCTTGCAAATGATTGAACATTCTTTGAAAGTAAGAGAAGCTCAGTATATGTGGGAACAAAAAAGCTGTCACATGATCATGCTCTTGTGCAAACTCATAATTCTGAGCAAAAACTCAATGCAAAACAGGCATTGGCACACATGCACAAACATATTAGCGTGTGCACAAAACATATGTGCATGAGCATGTGCATGCCCAATACTGGCACTGGCGCAAAGCAGCCTATTTATGCTGGACTACAACATGAATAGATTACTGAGTGGTCACTCTTTTACCTGCCACACCTACCTACCCGTGCACTACTTGGCTTGCCCCTGACCTGTCTTGGGATTTCTGCCTGCCTGCTGTGACCTCTGCTTGTATTCTGAATCTGCTCCTATAGTGCACTCCTGTCCTTTACTGCCTGGTTGTGTTCCTATCTTGGCTTGTATCCTGACTTTGTCTCTGCCTGATGTTCCTGCACCTCACTTCCTGACTGTTCTTGACCTTTTCGCTTGTGTCCTGGCTACACTCCTGTCTACCAATCAAGTATCATAGTGCTCCAGTTCCTGGTTCCTGCCTGGTGATCTATGGTCATCTGCTTCCTGCAAAAAGTGCTCTCGTGCCACTCTGTGTTCTCACACCTCCTGTCATCACTACTAGGGGTGCTGGCCAAGAGGTGCAAGAGAAGCCCCCTCTCCAGCTCAATCTCCAGCAGGTACGTGACATGAATTTTCACTACGTTCACTAAGAAAAAATTCCCTTTCAAAGTGAACATCCTATATGCTTTTACTAAATCAGTCATAAGGCCTTCAGTTTGTTTAATTTAATTTATTTTGATTATTCATAGATAATAGGAAAGGGGGGCTAGGCTGTTTCCAAAGCTCCAGAATGCAGCTTCTGGCTATGTTAATCAACTGAGGGAGGACTCATATCTTGGAGGTTATCCTGGGTATAGTATTGTAGGAAGAAGGCTGGTTCACTTGGTATTGAGCCTGTGAATTTTTAGGTGATCTACTAAACGTTTTTTATACAATACAGGATTTTTATTGTAAAAAGGAACTGAAATAACAATACATTTGAGTAACCATTGTAACATTGTAAGCGTGGTACAATACGGAGTATAATGGCTAGAAGTTATAGTACATCCAACATAAAGTAGGAAAAAACAATCAATAGTCACAATATAAAAAGTGAGCAGTACTGTATCCTATACAATTTCAGGGTGAGACCCAGGGTATAAAGGGCCAACAAAAAGGAGAGGGCTGGGTGTGAAGGGAAAGAAATCGGGGGGGAGGGGGAAGAGAGAAGGGGGGGAGGAAAGAGGAGGGGGGAGGGTGGGTAGGGAAACCTCAATAGTCTACTCACTGATAATTAGTTGGAAGTACTAAGGGGCATGAGACTCAGTCCTCAAACCCTTCAGTGGGACGTCCAGGGAAGCCACACCTTGTCATACTTCCAGGGACAGCCTCTACTAATATAGTTGAGCTTTTACATGAGAAGTGCTGCATCGATGGTGGCCTCTCAGGACGACACCACAGGAGGGTCCCCCAAGTTCCACTTCAGCAGAATCTCTTTTTTGGCGTAGTATAGGAGATAAGATATCAAGAATTTCTAATGGTGGGACTGTTGTACATCATCATGAAGCTCCAGGAAACCCTTATCAGGTGAGAGGGGCAAAGATAGCTGCAGCCGTAGATTAATTAGCTTGTAAACTTCAGACCAACAGGGAATAACCCTAGGACATGTCCTAAACATGTGTATAAACGATCCCGGATATAACTGGCAGCGGGGACAAGTAGGGTCTTGCTCCCAGTATATCCGAGAGAGCCTCAGAGGGGTATAGTAAAACCTTGGCCTGTGTGAATTTAACTCTGGAGGATATAACCAGCTTAGGACCCTGTTACAAAGCATCCTTCCTGTCCTCCTCATCTAAAGAGGTAATATCCTCCTTCCAAGTCACCCAGAGCTGCTTAATCTTAGGGAGCTGACACACAGCAATGCTTCATAAAGGACTGATAACATCTTTTTCAGATCTCCCTGGACAGCAGCTCCTCAATAGGGTCTGTCTGCAAGATAGGTGGTCTTCCCTGGCTGCGTGTCTTAGCTGGAAATACCTGAACAGCATCGCTCGCAGGAGGTGAAATGTCTGGGAGAGTCGAGGGAAAGGCAGCAAGACCCCAGAGGGAATCATATCAGCCAGGGTCTTGATGCCATATCTCGTCCACAATTGGGAATTGGGAATAGAGTGAAAGTGGGAAAGTGTAGGATTCCCCCAGAGAGGTTGGGCCAGTGACAAATGATCAGGTCACACATACCGACGTCAAGCCGTTGCCCCAAACCCTTAACATGGCTTGCGTAGGGCCTGGAACAGTGTCATATGTTTTACACCCCGATATGGTATGGAGGTCAGCTATGGAGCCCAAAGAGGCCACTTCCAAACAGACTGCAGCATTAGACCTAAAGCCACCAAACCACCAATAGACTGTTATCAACATCGTCACCCAGTAGTACACTTGAAAGTTTGGAAGGGCCAGAACAAGAATGGTTTAAGTGTCAATGCCAACTTGTCTTAAAAAATCCTGTTTATGACTTTGAAAGAAGAAAAAAGGTTTTAGATGGACTTTAACTATCAATTGAAATTGATGTTTACTTTTCATGTTGTGTATATACCCTTATCTCTCAATAGGAAAAGGACATCCATTCAGGATTAATTGGTCCATTGCTTATTTGTAGAAGTGGAACCCTTGATAAAGGAAACAGGCCACTGGACGCCCGTGAATTTATACTGTTGTTTATGACTTTTGAAGAAGAAAAAAGCTGGTACTTTGATAAAGCAAAGAATACATGTACGGACATCACAGAAAAGCCAGCATATGCAAATAAATGTCACACATTTCATGGTATGTTGTATTAAAACACTACCAAAGTCTAGTTAAATTGGCACAGTATTTTCTAAATTATGTTAACTAAATCAGAATTAAATAAATGTAAATTATTAAAGTCATTTATTAACCCTTTCAGCCTCAGAAACTCAGACTGAAGCAAACCTGTCATCTATTTTAAACACTGAGAAGTAGAAGGCTATTAGGCAGAACATCCCCTATATATGTGCCTCTATGATTTAGTTTCACGTTGTTACTTAGAGTGGAGTTCCACTCGACCTATCAAAAAATAAAAGTCAGCAGCTACAAAAACTGTAGCTGCTGACTTCTAAAAAACAGCCACTTACCTGTCCCTCGGTCCTGTGGTGTGTCCTCCGCAGCTTGTTTCACCAGCCGTCCTGTATTCCAGGAGGCTGGCATCTTCAGTGTGGGCACCCTGCTATGACAGCTTGCGGCTTCACAGTCGGGTACCCACTGCGCATGCGCGAGTAGTGCTGCGCTTTGTGAATGGTCCTGTAGTCTTCTGAGACCTGTCACATGTCCCAAAAGACTACAGTGAGGGAGGGAGGGAGACCACCTTCCGTTTGGCGATCGGACCGGAAGAGGTAACAGGTTCCTGTCAAATTCAAGTAACAGCTCCCCCCCGCTCCCCAAAGGTGCCAATCCTTAATGGGGAGCAGGGAGCAGGCCTTAAAGCGGAACTTCCCCTTTTGGGTGGAGCTCTGCTTTAAGACTTGACTAAGTAACTATGCCTTCCCCACCTCTGCAGAGAGAACTATAGTGACCATGAAAATATAAGGTTCACTAATTTCCTAGCCCGTACCAACCCCCTCCTTTTCCCCAGACCCCTCCAAAATTAAAATGCCAAGTCAAAGCTAATAAATAATAATTTTACACCTTGACTTTGTGATCACCTAGGAGAGGGCAACTTCACTTGACCTGCTTATAGGAGTCTGGAAAAGCTAAGGATCCCAAATTCACACTGGACTTCAAGCATCTTGCAGTGTGTGCCTCTCCATTCTTCCTCCTACTCTGGGTCCTTGGTTTCCAAATGAGATGCAAAAGTTGCTCTCATCAGAAAAGAGGACTTTGAACCACTGAGCAACAGACCAGGTCTGTTTTTCTTTAACCCAGGTAAGACGCTTCTGACGTTGTTTGTTGTTCAGGAGCGGCTTGACAAGAGGAATACGACATTTGAAGCCCCATGTCCAGGATCCGACTGTGTTGTGGTTCTTGATGCACTGACTCCAGCTTCAGTCCATTCCTTCTGTAAGTCCCCAACACTTTTGAATGGCCTTTACCTGACAGTCCTCTCCAGGCTGCGGTCATCCCTGCTGCTTGTGCACCTTTTTCTTCCATACTTTTCCCTTCCACATAACTTTCTATTAATGTGCTTTGATACAGCACTTTGGGAACATCCGACTTCTTGCAATTACCTTTTGAGGCTTTCCCTCCTTATGGAGGGTGTCAATGATGGTTTTCTGCACAACTGTCAGGTCAGCAGTCTTTCCCATGATTGTGATTCCTACTGAACCAGACTGAGAGACCAGGCTCAGGAACCCTTTGTAGGTGTTATGGCTTAATTAGCTGATTAGAGTGGGACACTTTGAGCCTAGAATATTGCACCTTTTCACAATATTCTAATTTTTTGAGATTGTGGATTTGGGGTTTTCATGAGCTGTAAGCCATAATCATCACAATTATGACAAATCACAGCTTTAAATATCTTGCTTTGCATTTAATGAGTCTATCTCATATATTAGTTTCACCTTTTAAGTTGCATTACTGAAATCAATGAACTTTTGCACGATATTCTAATTTTTCGAGTTTCACCTGTAGATTGTAAAATAATCTAAAAATTACCGTATTTTTCGCTCCATAAGACGCACTTTTTTCCCCACCAAAAAGGGGGGAAAATGTCAGTGCGTCTTATGGAGCGAATGTAAAGCGGCCGGTCCGGTATTTCTACCACCACCATGTCAGAATATCGGGCCGGCCGCTGAGCTCTTCTCTCCTGCAGTACCTTACCTATTCCTCGCTCCAGCGCTGTGCTTTGTGAATGGTCCGGTGTCTTCTGGGACACGACAGGTCCCAGAAGGCTCCAGGCCATTCATAAAGCGCAGCGCTTCTCGCGCATGCGCAGTGGGCACCCGGCTGTCACAGAAGCCGCCGCGGGAAGAAGAAAGGACAACTCCACAGATGTGGGAGTGGGTACCTGTCAAATTCAGGTACCCGTTCCCCCTCCCTCCCCAAAGGTCCGCAGTCTCTGGTAATCTCCTTTACTGTCTGCAGTCTCTGGTCATCCCCTGCACTGTCTGCAGTCACTGGTCATCTGTACTATGTCCACAGTCTCTGGTCATTCCCTGTACTGTGTCAGCAGTCTCTGGCCATCCCCTGTACTGTGTCCGCAGTCTCTGGTCATCCCCTGTACTGTGTCCGCAGTCTCTGGTCATCCCCTGTACTGTGTCCGCAGTCTCTGGTCATCCCCTGTACTGTGTCCGCAGTCTCTGGTCATCCCCTGTACTGTGTCCGCAGTCTCTGGTCATCCCCTGTTCTGTGTCCGCAGTCTCTGGTCATCCCCTGTACTGTGTCCGCAGCCTCTGGTCATCTCCTGTACTGTGTCTGCAGTCTCTGGTCATCCCCTGTACTGTGTCCGCAGTCTCTGGTCATCTCCTGTACTGTGTCCGCAGTCTCTGGTCATCTCCTGTACTGTGTCCGCAGTCTCTGGTCATCCCCTGTACTGTGTCCACAGTCTTTGGTCATCTCCTGTACTGTGTCCGCAGTCTCTGATCATCCCCTGTACTGTGTCCGCAGTCTCTGGTAATCTCCTGTACTGTGTCCGCAGTCTCTGGTCATCCCCTGTACTATGTCCGCAGTCTCTGGTCATCTCCTGTACTATGTCCGCAGTCTCTGGTCATCTCCTGTACTGTGTCTGCAGTCTCTGGTCATCCCCTGTACTGTGTCCGCAGTCTCTGGTCATCCCCTGTACTGTGTCTGCAGTTTCTGGTCATCCCCTGTACTGTGTCTGCAGTCCATTGGTTCAGAATATTTTTTGTGAACATTTTTTTAATTTAATTTCCTTATTTTCCAAAAAATTTACAACTTTAAAAAACTTGCCCTGCCTCATACTAAATACCTCCGACTGTCTACTTTCCAAAAAGGGGTAATTTGAGAGATATTTGTACTGTCCTGACATTTTAAGGACTTCAAGAAATTAGATCGGCTGTCAGTACATCAGGATTAATCAATGTTAAAATATACTGTATATCCCATAGTTTGTGGACGCTATAACTTTTTTACAGACTAAATAATTTACACTGATTAGGATTTTTTTTACCAAAGACATGTAGCAGAATTCATTTTGGCCAAAATCTGTGAAGAAATTAGATTTTTTTTTTATTGGATATGTTTTAGAACAGAAAATAGAAAATATTGTTTTGTTTTTTTTTGTTTTTTTTTAATACATTTATATAATAAAAAATAAAAAACCCAGTGGTGATCAAATGCCACCAAGTAAAACTCTAGTTGTGTGAAAAAAATATATAAATGTAATTTGTATACAGCGTTGTATGACCGCGCAATTGCCAGTTAGTAGTGCAGTGCCGAATAGCAAAAAATAACCTGAACATGAAGGGCTGTAAAATATTCCGAAGTGAAGTGAAGTTAGGAAAACGTAAATGTCTATGTTAAGCCAAGTGTTCTATGTATGATATTGAGTATATTAGGACTTGTACACAGGTTTCTATTGTATCACTTTATTGAAAAATATATAAATAGAGAATCTATAAAGAAGTAAAATTCTGATACAGTCACTACGAAAGACTGGAAAGGAATGTAGAGTAAACACAAATTGACCTCTGATAATGATGGCTGGCTGGCTGGCTGTCATGCTAACCATATAGCTTTATTATGACTGAGTGACTATCATGGTTGTGCCGGCACCCGCTGATCATCTAGGAGACTGACAAGAAACAGCACTGCCTATGTAACCAAGGCAGAGCTGTGTCCTGTCAGTGGGAATGTGCTGGATTCTCTTTCCCTGCACGCAAGGAAAAAAAATCCAGCACATTATCTAGTGAAAACAGCACACACAGTAAACACTACACATTGCTAGGCACACGGTTAACCCCTTGATCACACTAGATGTAAAACCCCTTTCCAGCCAGTGCCATTAGTACAGTGTCAGCACTGACACTGTATTAGTGTCACTGGTTCCCACAAGCTCCACAATATCGTAGTTCCGCTATAATTAGCTGATCACAAGTGTGGCATTGGTGGAAACTTTGGAAACTCTACCAGTTTAAATAAAGGTGCAGCCCTGAGTGGGTTGGGCAATGACAGGATGGAGGTCAATAATTAGTGTGGAAACAGAGTGGGGGTGTTTATTTTGTGAACCTGTACTTATCCTTTACTGTAAGTAGGGAACAGATTTTAAGCATGTATGTGGAGATGGAGCTTAGACCATAAAAGCAAATTATTGCAGGCTAAAAAAAAAGCCATGTTACTTTTCTGGATAAAACTGTTGTATAGCTTGGGTGATAGAGCCACCCAAAGATTTTACAAGTTGAACGTTACCAATTAATAGTAATTATTAAAAAATAATAACTGTTTTGATTAAAGTTCTTCATTAAACATGCAGTGTTTTTTCTTATGTGCTTATTTTTTCATTTCAGCCATAAATGGAATTATCTACAATCTGCAAGGTCTTCAAATGTACCAGGATGAATTAGTGCGATGGCATTTGTTAAACATGGGAAATCCAAAAGATGTGCATGTGATTAATTTTCATGGTCAGACTGTCACTGAAAGCATAAATAATGAACATCGACATGCAGTTTATCCTCTAATACCAGGTATATAAAATCATATTTGCTTTTGGTTGACATGCATGTTTTCAGCTAATTACTTAAAGGAGAAGTTGGCAGATAATCCCATAGCACCCAGAGGGGGTGCTCACATACACCCATAGTGATCTTTATGATGTCTTAGGTGAACTAATTACTAATTACTTTTTTATGGCCTTGTTTTTTTTATGTTATGCATTGTCAAGGTAGTCATGGATCCTTATGTTTTCTGCTCTGTTTGGTCAACGCTTCTGGTCTTTTATATGTCACAGGATCTGTGCATCCAAGTTGTATCACTACATACAGTGGGGCAAAAAAGTATTTAGTCAGCCACCAATTGTGCAAGTTCTCCCACTTAAAAAGATGAGAGAGGCCTGTAATTGGCATCATATGTAGACCTCAACTATGAGAGACATAATGAGAAAAAAAATCCAGACAATCACATTGGCTGATTTGGAAAGAATTTATTTACAAATTATGGTGGAAAATAAGTATTTGGTCACCTACAAACAAGCAAGATTTCTGGCTCTCACAGACCTGTACCTTCGTCTTTAAGACATCTGTCCTGCACTCATTACCTGTATCAATGGCACCTATTTGAACTTGTTATCAGTATAAAAGACACCTGTCCACAACCTCAAACAGTCACACTCCAAACTCCACTATGGTCAAGACCAAAGAGCTGTCGAAGGACACCAGAAACAAAATTGTAGACCTGCACCAGGCTGGGAAGATTGAATCTGCAATAGGCAAGCAGCTTGGTGTGAACAAATCAACTGTGGGAGCAATAATTAGAAAATGGAAGACATACAAGACCACTGATAATCTCCCTCGATCTGGGGCTCCACGCAAGATCTCACCCCTTGGGTCAAAATGATCACAAGAATGGTGAGCAAAAATCCCAGGACCACATGGGGGGGACCTAGTGAATGACCTGCAGAGAGCTGGGACCAACGTAACAAAGGCTACCATCAGTAACACACTACGCCGTCAGGGACTCAGATCCTGCAGTGCCAGACGTGTCCCCCTGCTTAAGCCAGTATATGTCCGGGTCCGTCTGAAGTTTGCTAGAGAGCATTTGGATGATCCAGAAGAGGATTGGGAGAATGTCATATGGTCAGATGAAACCAAAATAGAACTGTTTGGTAGAAACACAACTCGTCGAGTTTGGAGGAGAGAGAAGGCTGAGTTGCATCCAAAGAATACCATACCTACTGTGAAGCATGACGGTGGCAACATCATGCTTTGGGGCTGTTTCTCCGCAAAGGGGCCAGGACGAATGATCCATGTACAGGACAGAATGAAAGGGGCCATGTATCGTGAGATTTTGAGTGCAAACCTCCTTCCATCAGCAAGGGCATTGAAGATGAAACGTGGCTGGGTCTTCCAACATGACAATGATCCCAAACATACCACCCGGGCAATGAAGGAGTGGCTTCGTAAGAAGCATTTCAAGGTCCTGGAGTGGCCTAGCCAGTCTCCAGATCTCAACCCCATAGAAAACCTTTGGAGGGAGTTGAAAGTCTGTGTTGCCCAGCGACAGCCCCAAAACATCACTGCTCTAGAGGAGATCTGCATGGAGGAATGGGCCAACATACCAGCAACAGTGTGTGCCAACCTTGTGAAGACTTACAGGAAACGTTTGACCTCTGTCATTGCCAACAAAGGATATATAACAAAGTATTGAGATGAACTTTTGATATTGACCAAATACTTATTTTCCACCATAATTTGTAAATAAATTCTTTCCAAATCAGCCAATGTGATTGTCTGGATTTTTTTTCTCATTTTGTCTCTCATAGTTGAGGTCTACCTATGATGTCAATTACAGGCCTCTCTCATCTTTTTAAGTGGGAGAACTTGCACAATTGGTGGCTGACTAAATACTTTTTTGCCCCACTGTATAATTCTGATTGTACTTTCATGTTTTCAAAATGTCTGTAAGCAGTGTTCCATTTTTCAATTTCCTTGACAATAAAAGTTGTTTGGATTGAAAAAAAAAAAAAAAGCACAGCCAAAGCTCTCTTGGCTGTACTTCTCCTGTGGATCACAGGAGTGCAGTTCGTTCTGCACTCCTTTGACCCGTTTTCAGCTGGCAGAGGGCTAAAACATGCTGTCAGCTGACATCACTCAGCAAGTCCAGGCTGGGGAAAGATCCCGACTTTAAAGTCGGGATTCATCCCAGAGTATGGAGCAGCGCATAGCTCAGCCTCTCAGCAGGGGCAGAGTGACCATTTTGTAAACTCGGGCACTGCCCGAGGGCCCGGGGTCAGTAGGGGGCCCTATGAGATGCCCCTGGTACTTTTTTCATAGGCTTTTTTGAGTTTGGGCAAGGACACAGGGGCTCCATGATCCCCTATTGCCCAGGGGCCCCATGAGTTGTCAGTCCACCCCTGCCTCTCAGCGATCCTCTCAGAGCCTGAGCCACCTGCTCTCCCCCTCCATAGCGTGAGGGGGGCAGAGCAGAGAGCGATGACCGACAGTCAGTGCTCTCTGCTCAGAGCGGCTGTGAGAACTCAGCGATCAACAATCATGTTCTCGCAATTAGAGCTGGTAAAGTACAGAAGTGGCGGGAACACTATGCTTGTCCCCTTTCTGTTCCATAAACCGCCAGTGTTTTTGCGCATGGTGTGCACTGTCCTTCGCCCACATGGGCACCTGAGGCCATATGCAACAAATTGTGTTCCACCGCTAATAAACTGTTTGATTTGGAAAACCTCACCATCTTTCCTTGTAATGTGTGGCCATGATGCATAAAGGGGCAGACCTTACATTTACTGGACTTACATTTATAAGATCCTATAAATTAAGAAATGTAGGAATGTCCTGTATTAAGCCCTGCTAGTGTTTTATTAGCGTTTTTACAGTACATGTAGGGGAAAAAAGCTCAAAAAAAGCTGTTAAGAGCGTTTTAGTAATGTGTAGGATCATTTAGGGTTTTTGTATTGCATTTTACCAATTCTTAGATGTGGTGGCTGCATTCGTTTTTAGGCTTCTTTTCCTTTATTTTCACCTGGTGACTTGACCAGTAAGTCTGCTATTTTTCACTTGTTTTATTAGACCAAGCTGTCCAGCAAAAATGGCAGTTAGAGGGTTTAGACAAACTTTCTACCACTGACTGTGATGCTTACAATGATCAGCTTTTATTCATTTATGTAAAACCTTTATCCCAAAAGGAAAAAAAAGATGTTGCTGTAACTGCTTAAAAGTGTTAGCTGGAGGTCTGGATTGATGTGTTTGTTAAAGCGGAGCTCCACCCAAAAGGGGAAGTTCCGCTTAATGCCTTTGTCCCCAGCCCCCCCAATAAGGATTGACATCTATGGGGAGGGGGTACCCGAATTTGACAGGTACCCACTTCCAGTGCAATCAGCTAAGGCGATCGGAAGCAAAAGTTGTCCTCCCCCTCCCTCCCCGTAGTCTTCTGGGACACGTGACAGGTCCCAGAAACTACAGGGCCATTCAGGAAGAGCAGCGCTTCTTGCTCATGCACAGTGGGCACCCGGCTGTGAAGCCGCAAGCTGTCATAGCCAAATGTCCACACTGAAGATGCCGGCACCATGGAGAGAAGACAGCCAGGGAAACCAATCATGGTGAGGACACCGCTGGACTGAGAGACAGGTAAGTGTCCGTATTTTAAAAGTCAGCAGCTACAGTTTTTGTAGCTGCTGACTTTTCATTTTTTTTTCAGGTGGAACTCCACTTTAGGTCCATCCAAATATTATAGTGCATCTAACACTACCCTCTTCCCAAATTGACATTGCTGTAGCCCATAGGTTTCTCCATTGCTCCTCCATCCAAAGGGGAGACACCCTAAGACAGGAAGAGTGTTATTGGCTGGATCACCAGGTGAAAATAAAGGAAAAAAAAAACTAAAAAAGGAAAACTATTGCAGCCATCAAACGTAACCCCATAATGATACCATAACACATACAGTATATGTGGTATCCAGGATTTGGCCGTTAAACCTGTACACTGCATATGCTGTATGTGTTCCTGTGTTTGTGCTGCCAGTGCTCTCCGAGACTGGACTGTCACTGAGAGCCCGGGGCCTTGTAGTAACTCTTGGTTTTTGGTCACCTGTTGTCTGTGATAGCCTCTGATTGGCCACCGCAGTGATCAGTCACTGTATAGTCTGCCCCTGTGTGTGTTCTTTCACTTCTGAATAGCCGGAGAGAATGATGTGATGAGGTTTGATCTAGGATAGTGTCGGGGTTAGTATTAGGGGCAAGGGTCAAAGGTGAAGGCCAAGGTCAAAGGTGAAGGCCAAGGTCAAAGGTCAGGTTCTGCATATTCTAGGTGGGAGTTTTAAAAAACTGTATTTTTAAAATTGGTATCAGTGTTAGTGTCAGCGTGTTTTAGGTAGGATAAAAAAAAAAAAAAAAAAAGCAAAATGTGCACTTTAAATTGTTTCTGGGCCCTACTATGTGCGCAAACAACAGACAACATGCTCATATGTGGTATCACTGCGATCATCCAGAACAGAAGAATTTATTTTGGGTTGTTCTTTGATGGTAAGCTATGGTAATAGCATAAAATATACAGCTAAATTTTAAAAAGGTAATTATTTTACTATTTTGGGCTAATTGTACTTTGATAGGAAAAATCAGCAGATATTCATTACTATTTACTACCAAGTGAAAGCCCAATTTGTCCTGAAAAAACAAGGTATAATCCACCTGGATACGCTAAGTAGTTGTGATCATATGTACAGTTTTACTAACACGTCAAAGTTGCAAAATTGGGTCTGAGTGTTAAGGTTTGTTTTACCCTCGGTCATGAAGGGGTTAAAGTGTTACTAAACCCAGGACCCTGTATTCACTATATCTGGTCTCCCACAGTACGCAGAACATGGAAATGCAAATATTTTAGTAAATATAAACTGCTAAATATATATTCCCATCAGCAGTATATAGCAGTCTTGTGACTTCTATCAATGTCCAGTTGAACACTGGTTAAAGCTTGTAGAAGGAGTTTTCATCTTGTTCTGACTGTCCTATGAGGCTGCATAACCCCTGACCCTCTGCCTGGACAGTGCTGATTGGCCCTGTGCTGATCACATGCACCCTCCCAAAAAAAACTCTAGCAATAAACACTAAATTGAACATGTGCTGAGTGACTCCTAGAGCTCTGTACTATCAGCAGATGGATTGGGGACAGTAGAAGAAGGGGATGATCAGAGAAGACAGGGTGAACCAGCCTTTTTTGCACAATGTGGAGGATTAACCTCTTCGGTTCCACAGTGAGTATAACACGCATGCTTTACTGCATTTACAGACTGATTTTACGGTTATGGGTTTAGTAACACTTTAAGTACTGGTAAGCTGCAAAATATAGTGTTTTTGGGTTTATTACCTTAGTGATAATTTATTATTGTTAGATCATATTTAATTATGACAGTAAAAAAGGATTATTCACTTTTATTGGATTATGTTAAAGGTTCATTTGCAACAGTTGAAATGCGTCCTGCAAAACCTGGTCTTTGGCAGCTTGATACAGAAGTGGCGGAATATCAGCAAGCTGGAATGCAATCAATATTCAGCATTGCAAATGCAGGTAAGGAGATGTAGGTAATCAAGTGATTCATTTCCCTGCAGGAGCAAATTGGATCATGCTTTGCTGGGGTTTTTTTTTGCCTTCCTCTGGATCAACTGTGGGTATAGGATTATAACTTTTTTTTTATAGTTTAACTGGATGGACTTTTGTCTTTTTTTCAGCCAGACTAACTATGTAACTATGTGTGCTATCATGGGGGGGTTTACATTTTTTTAATATTTATTTTGCTTTTTTATTTTTACACCTGTATATTATTTAGTCTGTCAGACTAACTATGTAACTATATAACTATACTGTATGTATCAGTCATAAAATATTTGAATTATTAGCAGGCTTATTGAAGGTAATTTTCAATCTTCTATTTTCTGCTCTAATAAAAGGAATGTTAAAATTTAGTTGCTTAGGGTTATTGAACATCTTTTGTCTTTGACCCTGGCTACAACTTTTGTACATAAAAAAAATGTTTAATTTTCCAGAATGTAACTTTCCCCTTGGCATGGAAAGCAGACTGATATCTGATGATCAGATCACTGCATCACATTACATAGGTAAGTAAAATCTTCTAAAAGCTGGCCATGCAGTTATGTTGTAATGTAGAAATATTTGAATCTATGTGAAGTCCAAACTTCATATTTTTAGTTTTGGATAGAATTAGGACTTCTGTCCAGTATTAACTGCTGTCAGAGTTCCCCAGGAGATAATTACACTCTATAGCTGTCTTGGTGACCATTGTGTCTGCTGCAGAAGCTGATGTCAATCCAAAATGTTGGAAATGAGGTGAAGGGAAATCTTCCAATGGGGACAGCTTTTCTAAGAGGGGATATTCCCTATTCTAAGAGGGGAGATCTCCTCTTAAAGGCTAAGTTCATCTTTTCATGCAGAATTTCACTTTTCATAATAAATAGAATCATGTTGTCATATAACTTCTGGCCAAGCAATCCCAATGTTATGTCTCACTTTCCTCATCCACAAAGAGTTTGACATTTTAAAACATTCTTTCTGCTTGCATCACTGCCTGTAGGTCAGCTCCCATCATTCTCTGTGTTTTTGCATCTCAGAAAAGGGTGTGATAGGGTGTGTATTATCAGTCTGGACCAGGGGCAGACTGACAACTCATGGGGCCCCCGGGCAATAGGGGATCATGGGACCCCTGTGTCCTTGGCCAAACTCAAAAAAGCCTATGAAAAAGGTACCAGGGGCATCTCATGGGGCCACCTACTGACCCCGGGCCCTCGGGTAGTGCACGAGTTTCCAAACGGTCAGTCCGCCCCTGGTCTGGACCACACCTCTCTCATTGTTATATCACCACCTACTTCTTCCCTTGTGGTGACCATACACATTACAATCTGATTGTACAATCTCCTTTACATCTGCCTTCAGCTATGTAGTGCAAGGGCCTGTCTAATCTGATACAAATTGAATAGATTGTTCAGGTGGGTCTTCCTATTCCATAGTTCTGGTAAATCTAAAGAAAAATGTACAATCAGATTGCATAGCTTATGGCCATTATTATTCAAGTACATAGGAGGGAGTGGATAGATACACTCAGCTGTCAGGCCCTGTTCACATTTTCACATAGCGGGAACAGTGCACAGTTTGGGGGGGCATTATGGAGCATTTACGCTCATCACGCATAGGGCAGCGCTTTCACTTGAACAGACTGCCCTATGCGCAACAATTGCCCCAAGGAAGCTCCAGAACTTTTTTTATTAGAGTGGAGCATTGTGCGTTTTTTACTGTGCTTTTTGGTACATTTGCAACTTGTTTCTGAAACGCATGGCAAAGAATGCATTTTCTGTGCCTTGCATTTGGAAAAACAAAAATGTGAATGGAGCCTCATTGTTCTTGTGTAAACACACCAATTTCACTTTTAGGCCCTATTCACACCTAGTGTAGTGGGAGCGCATGTTTTTTGGCTTGTTTTTCCTGTGACACACTGGATTGAAGAAGTGGGGCCAGCCTCTAACATTGTTGACATGCACTGGATCCTGCTGTAAGTGGCCCCCTTGGCATAATGTACAATGTGTGGAGTTATTATTATACAGGATTTATATAGTGCCAACAGTTTGCTCAGCACTTTACAATATAACGTTAGCCACAGGATGTTTTACAGGTCCAGGGCTGTGGTCTGCTAGTGGCAGAGCCCTGTCCTTAGAGACCCCTGTGAGAGTATGCTCATCATGGAAGGCAAAGCCAGGTTGGATTTACAGCATGGAAGCTCTTTAAATATTCATGTCCATGATATCTTCCTATCTACTAAATCCCAATGGGGTGTGAGGGGGCCAGTGACCACCCTTTCGGGGATCACAGCTGTGAGCCGGGAGCACTTGTTTCATTTTAAATTTGGGCACCATTTCTTTGCCACTGCACCTGTGTGACTTTGCTTTTAAGGTGTCTAGTGTGCCTGTATGAGCAGGGTACTTGCTGCGCCTGTGTACCTCACTCTCCTTTGAATTACTATGGCTGTGTGCCCTGCCTTTTCTTCTTTCTGGGTGCACTTTTTGACAAGGAAATAGCTCTCCTCCACTGGCACAGTATAATGTTGTCCGCGCTACCTGGGTTTACAGCAGCATACAAATGCTTTTCACCAAGGTCTAAGAATCCCCCAGTGGCACACCATCAGGGGTCGCAGAGGTCGCAATTGTGACCCAGCCCCTGCTCCAGGGGAGTCCGTGCGGCCTTCCTGTCACATTGGGTTTTTCAATTAGAGAAACTGATCACCTTTATGCAGCGGCTGAAAAACCAGTGTCTCCCCCTCTTCCTCCCACTGCTTTCAGCTGCTGCATACAGGTGATCGGTTCCTCTAATTCCCCCCCCCCCTTGTGGACTTATCACCCTCTATGTGCTCTGTGTCTCCTGTCTGTTAGTGTGTCTGTGCCTCTGCACACAGGTGCCTAATGGATGGGGCTGCTGTGTAGTGGAGGAGGTGGGTCAGGTGCTGAGGGGGAATGATAAGCGGTTAGTGCAGTGATAAGGGAACGTTCTTCCTTCGTGCTATGTGGACTGTCTCTGTGTGAGCTGGTCCTGCCACCTCTTTCCCTCACCTCTCCCTCCAAGTCAGTGTCTCCTCACCTCCTTCTATCATTACCCTCCTGACCTGTCCTCAGTCATGATGGGATGCCTAGGCCGGGGATACATGCTTTATACTTGGAGCTGATCCGGGTGCCAGAGATCCTAAAAGCAAGTTCATCAAGTAGGGAGTGAAGAGCATGGGGGGAGGAGAGGGTAATGTGGAGGGCGTGAGAACATACAGTCCAGGACACTGACAGGGCTGGGGGACTTCTACACATTGGGTGGAACTGAGACTTCCTCAGACTCCCCCTGTACTGGAAACATTCCATTTGTAGGAGAGTGACAGGGGACTGCATGGGGAAGAAAGGAAGGGTGAGTTCTGTGCAGGCTGCAGGTGGACCCCTGTGGGACATGAAGGGACTCCAACACTGCCATATGAATCAGCGGTCAATACGGTGACCCCACCAATGTGGCCTCCCTGTCACATTTGGATTTACACCTGGACAGGAGGGGCAGCAGGTCGGCATATACAGGAACCGATTGGTTCTATTTTCATCCTGCAGCCAATGAAAGCCATCTTCTTCTCTTCTTTTTGCTTGCATTCAGTGGCTGCGGGAGGAAAATACAGCTGATTCCTGTATATGCCACCTGCTGCCCCTCCTGTCCTGGTTACTCTTATATCTGTTGTGTGCTCCCCTGTACCTCCTGCTCTTGACAGCTGCTGTGGTGCCTCTTGCTGAATATTGGACTGTCTCTTGCTGGATATTAGGGATGTCTCTTGCTAGATATTGGACTGTCTCTTGCTAGATATTGGGGATGTCTCCTGCTGGATATTAGGGATGTCTCTTGCTGGATATGGGGATGTCTCTTGCTGGATATTGGGACTTTCTCTTGCTGGATATTGGGCTGTCTCTTGCTGGATATTGGGGATGCCTCTTGCTGGATATTGGGGATGTCTCTTGCTGGATATGGGGAAGTATCTTGCTGGATATTGGGCTGTCTCTTGCTGGATATTGGGGATGCCTCCTGCTGGATATTGGGGATGTCTCTTGCTAGATATCAGGCTGTCTCTTGCTGGATATGGGGATGTCCCTTGCTGGATATTGAGGCTGTTTCTTGCTGGATATGGGGATGTTTCTTGCTGCATTTTGGGACTATCTCTTGCTAGATATTGGGAATGCCTCTTGCTGGATATTAGGTTGTCTCTTGCTAGATATTGGACTGTCTCTTGCTAGATATTGGGGATGTCTCCTGCTGGGTATTAGGGATGTCTCTTGCTGGATATGGGGATGTCTCTTGCTGGATATTGGGACTTTATCTTGCTGGATATTGGGCTGTCTCTTGCTGGATATTGGGGATGCCTCTTGCTGGATAGTGGGCTGTCTCTTGCTGGATATTGGGTATGCCTCCTGCTGGAAATTGGGGATGTCTTTTGCTAGATATCAGGCTGTCTCTTGCTGGATATGGGGATTTCTCTTGCTGGATATTGGGGCTGTTTCTTGCTGGATATGGGAATGTTTCTTGCTGAATTTTGGGACTATCTCTTGCTAGATATAAGGTTGTCTCTTGCTTGATATTGGGGCAGTCTCTTTCTGGATTTCTGACTGTCTCTTGCTGGATATTGGGACTGTCTCTTGCTAAATATCAGGGATGTCTCTTGCTGGATATCGAGGATGTCTCTTGCTGGATATCGAGGATGTCTCTTGCTGAATATCAGGGATGTCTCTTGCTGGATATCAGGGACGTCTCTTGCTGGATATTGAGGATGTCTCTTGCTGGATATCGAGGATGTCTCTTGTTGGATATCAGGATGGTCTCTTGCTAGATATTGGGGTCATCTCTTGCTTGATATGGGGGGTTGTCTCTTTCTGGACATTTAGGATGTCTTTTGTTGGATATTGGACTGTCTGTTGCTGGATATTGGAGATGTCTCTTGCTGGATATGGGGGATGTCTATTGCTAAATATGGGGGCTGTCTCTTGCTGGATATGGGGATGTCTCTTGCTGGATTTGGGCTGGAAGTGCCTCTGAGCTTACTTTAAGTGCTAGATATTTCTACTGTTTTGTACATTTTACTACATTGCTTTTTATTAACAAATTACTTGTATAGCCCCCCAAATTATATTTGGTCTCCTGTTTTCTAAAGGGAGCAGTGCTAAGAGGTGTGCAGGGGTGGAGACAAGAGGCAGTTCTAGGGGTAGGTAGGGGCCAGAAACCGCCTTCACCTAGGGGAGGAGGGGTGAGTCCCTGCACCTTTTCTCTGAGAAAAGCCCTGTCCGTATCAGTCACTGACTCTGTTCATTCATAACTGAGGCATAGTAAACTGTGTTTACTATGCTTCAGTTAATGAATGAACAGAAAGCTCAGTACAGAGCTATTTCTGTCCATTCATTCTGTATAGCTAAGTGTACTGCAGAGAAGGAGATTGAGGGCTGTGTCCTCACTCTCCGTTCTCTGTCTCAAAGGTAAGATGCCAGGGGTCTGTTTAGACCAAAACTCCCAACAGGTCTGATAAAAAAAATATAAAAATAATTTAAAAAAATACAATTGTAAACAATTAAATAGAATTGTAAAAAATTATTTAAAACAAATAAAATAAAAATAATAGACTATTGACACCATCCACTGCGCTACTGGTACCATCTACTACTGCCCTACTGACACTATCCACTGCTTTACTGACACTATACACTGTTCTACTGACTCCATCCACTGCCCTGCTGACTCCAACCTCTTTCTACTGACACGTCCACTGCTTTACTGACACAGCACACTGCTCTACTGACATCAACCTCTGCTTTATTGACACCATCCACTGCCCTACTGACACCAACTTCTGCCCTACTGACACGCCCACTGCTTTACTGACACAGAACACTGCGCTACTGACACCAACCTCTGCTTTACTGACACCATCCACTGCCCTACTGACACCATCCACTGCCCTATTGACACATCCACTGCTTTATTGACACCAACCTCTGCCCTACTGACACATCCACTAACTGACACTATCTACTTTCAAGGTGGGCTAAGTTTATCATTTTTACAGTAACATTACATTTTTACAGTAAAGGTGATTCTTTCCACTTCAGTCATTGTCATTCCTTCCTTATGTCCTGCCTCAAAGCATCTAAAGGAAACTTCTCTTCTCTGTGTAGCACTCCTCTAGTTAGTCAGGGGGAGCTAGCTAGATTTTTTTTAGTTAAAAGTTGGATAGCAGCCTGGGATGAGTCAGCCAGGGTACTCTGCGTCAGGGTTGAGGGCTCTGCGGGTCAGTTCCCTGATACCTGATAAGCTTGAGAAGTTTCTAGAAGGCAGAAGGTGGGGGTGACAGGCTGATCTGCATACTTAACGGATCGTGACCAATCCCCAAACAGGAGGCTTGGCATGGGGTCAGAACAGCCCTTAAGTATGAGAGAGCCTGATTAGGAGGTGGTCAGTGTTGGGTGGAAGATGGAGTGAAAAGGCTGGAGTGTGGAGCCTGGGGAGGGGCCCAGAAGAGGTACCTACCTGCAGGCAGGAGCTGGAGAGGAGGATCTCTCAGCCTCACCATCCGCTGAGAGAGGATTACCTGTAGAGCAGGGCATGAGCCAGCCCACTGTACGGCCCGAAAGCAGCCACCAACCCATCATGCTCACAGGAGAATACTGAGTGAGTAATCCTACACCCCCTGAGCCAGATAAGAAGAGAGGAGAGAGGGCAGTCAGGTGGCAAACCCAACTAGCTCCTCATCTGTGGCTGCTTTGCTAAAGTGGCAGTTTCTGGGTCCCCTTGCCCAGGGATTCCCTCAGGCAGCTGGGAGAAGAGAAGGATATGTCTGGGGTCTGAGGTGGTACACCAGAAGAGCTGGAGAGCTCTGCAAAGCAGAGACGTTCATTCTTTTTGTCCACATCTGTACATAGTTGCTAAGGAGTTTGTCCTCGTGTCTCTACAGGTCCTTGGGCATCCCATACACCCCTCAACCCCATCCAAGTTCAATACCCCTTAATAAAACTAGAAAAACAAGCTCAAGGACTGTTTACAGTCTCTAGTGTGAAAGTGTGGAAGAAAATGTATGTTGCCTGGCTGTGCAAGACTATAGGAGGACTCAAAAACTCAGCCACTCCTATGGGGGTAGTGCTACATCTGGAAGCCATTGGATTCTCAATTTGTAATTCCTGAAGGTTCCCACAGGCTTCTCTCTCTCTCTTTTTTTTATTTATTTATAAAAAAAAAGTTTTTATAACTAATACAAAAAAAAGAAAAAAAGGAAAAGAAAAATATATAAAAAAAGAAGAAAAACAAACAAAAATGAAAATACAGTTACCTTGCAGGGCAACAGAGCATTAAAAGTGAGTAACAGCACCAGTACATACAATTCAACAGCACCAGTGTGTATAAATCGATACCATCAAATGCTACAAAATAACATTTGTAGTACACAAGTATATTGTATCAGTAGTATACCAAAGCTCTGTAAAGAATAAGACCTGCCATCTCAGCAGACAGAAAACATACCCATCTTATTATATAAAACAAGAATAGAATGCATTGTGTCCATCCATTTATTTCAGATTTTTTCATACTTGTGAGGGGTATTTTGTTGGGCATATGCATGCTTTTCAAATATTACATATTTATTTATTTCCAGTATCCAATCTCTCAGGCTAAGAGAATTGGATGAGATGAGACCCAGTGAAAAGCTATCAAGTTGCATACCATATACCCTAATTCACATACCCTAATAAGCATGGAAAAGGGTCTGCAGTCAACACAGAGCCTTATAAAGTATTTAGGGTATCTATCCCCTTCTGCCAATAATGAAGCTTGGGGCATTTTCAAAACAAATGTATAAAAGGAGATTGAGCACATTAAGAATTATCCGTAAAGCCAATTTTATGCAGAAAACTCCCTGCTTCTCGCCTGCAAGCCTGCTACATGGGTTCCTGTTTACACGATTGTTTTATTGTAAAGCGCTGAGCAAACTGTTGGCCTTATTTAAATCCTGTATATTAAAGTATAATAATAAGTTCTACCAGGTGGATGTTCAGGGCTCTTCTAATGACACACTGATGTCTGAGTCTGTTGAGCCTTCTTGACACATTTGTTATGTGGGCCTGTTTGCGTGTGTTACTGTGTTGCCCACCTCTCAGTTTGACTGCTGTAAGACTGAAAAAAGAGGGCTTTTAAAATTCAGTTAGATCTGTATTTATTAATTATTAAAGATGCATAAAGATCATGTCGGTCCAGCATTAGGAGTAATAGTGACCAGAAAAGACTCCTCTTTTAGTCTGGTATTTATTAAAAAAAAAAAACCTTTGGAAATGCATGGTGCATGTGTCTTACTTTGTACAGAATTAGACTACAAAAAGGAGTCATTATTTCAGTGTACACCATGAAGGTTTCTAGGTAGGGTTGCCACCTCATCGCTTTAAGGCTCCATGCACACCTGGCGTTTTAATAACATTGGTAGCATTAGCTATGTAAAGTCACGTTAAAAACAGAGTTTTACCCCATTTTGCAGCGTTTTAATTTGTTTTTCAGTACTAGAGCATTTTTACAGTTAAAAAACTCCTCTAGAAACCCACTAGTTCTGGGGGTTTTTTTCCAGCCAAAAAACGCCCCTGCCAAAAAACTCTGATCACAGCCTATGTGTGCATGGACACATAGGATAACATGCTGGGGAGTTTACTGCCTGTAGAAAAAAATGTCAAAAGCCAAAAACAGCAGCTGTAAAAACGTCCAATGTGCATGAGAACTAAAACCGAACACATATTAATTACACAGGTTCTGAGGCCAAATTAATGCAGATAAGGAACTAACTAACTAACTAACCCTTGGCGCCGGCACCTCCTGGGTTTTAAGATCATGTGACTGCCATGATTCACCGTCACAGCGGTCACATAATCGGGAAAGGTCCCAATCGAAAGAGGAGATTGGGACCTTTCCTTGAGTTCCGGACATGTGTGCTGGGAGCTCATAGGGCGCACGCTCTCAGCACATATGTTTTTCTTAATTGCATGCAAATGTGCGGCCACTCGGCGTCAAGGCCCAGATGGCGGGAGGCCGCACATTTGCGTGCGGCCGACGCGAAGAGGTTATTTGCCACCTTAATCAGCCACAGAACCTGTGTACTTAATATGTGTTCGGTTTTAAATGGATGAGGTGGCAACCCTATTTCTAGGTAAGAACAATTCTATTTTAATACCTGCTGCAAGTCACATAACAATTTCCTTTGTTCCTATATATACAAAAGGTTATAATCCAGACAAGTTTTGTGTTACAGAATTCAATAGAACCTCTGTGTTGCCAGTGTTAGCAGCCAACAGCACATATGATGGTTGTTGGAGTGCTGCAAGTTCTCAGACAAACAGGCAGAGCAATAGAAGACAACCAGGCATGATACCAAATCATACCTATGTAGTTGTTAAAGCAGAATGTAAAAACAAGCAGAAGACAAACTAGGGGTCATTGCAGGAGGGAGACAGAGGCGTAATCTGAGATACACGCCAGCATCAGAATCCAGGAAACAAATACCAATGCAGTAGTCAAGCTGACACATGTAAACTTAGTCTTTCAATCAGGCATTGAATGAAAGTTTAGGGTTACCTATAAAGGTAGCTATTGAGGCTCAGGTGTCAGCTACAGCGTGGTCTTGCTGCAGTGCACAGTAGCAACCACCAGGTGGCAAATGCTCAAGACTAATTGTTACAGTTTGCAAGGAAACTGGAAGTGATGGTCCCTGGCTAACTGTTACACTCTGGATGTCTGACAGCCAGGGGCAGACTGACCATTTGGAAACTCGGGCACTGCCCGAGGGTTTGGGGTCAGTAGCGGGCCCCATGAGATGCCCCTGGTACCTTTTTCATAGGCTTTTTTGAGTTTGGGTAAGGACACAGGGGCCCCATGATCCCCTATTGCCCAGGGGCCCCATTAGTTGTCAGTCTGTCCATGCTGACAGCATTAGAGAGTGCCAGAGTCTATTGTATTCAGTTAGATAATGGCAAAAGGGGATCAGCAGGGATCAAAGCCTGCCTATATATTAAGCAAACATGATCACAGGTTTAAATTGTTTAAACATCTACACACATGGATAATGTCATTTACATTTAGCTCATCTTTTTACATGAATATCTGGGTTATTGCAAAATAACATTCATTTCCATAATCAGTGTTTTGATACATAACGTTTAACTTTTTCTACAGAATATTAATAATAATAATTAGTAGTATTACTCAACAGATAAAAAAAGGATGCAGGAATTAAAGTGTTACTAAACCCAGGACCCTGCATTCACTATATCTGGTCTCCCGCTGTACACAATACATGGAAGTTCAATTATTTTACTAAATATAAACTGCTAAATAACCTTTCTCATCAGCAGTTAGAGCAGTTTTGTGACTTCAGCTGAGCACTAGTTAAAGCTTGTAGGAGGAGTTTTCTCTAGGAAATGGAAATCCCCTGACCTCTGCCTGGACAGTGCTGATATGCCCTGTGCTGATCGCATGCACTCTACCAAGAAAAAAAAAACCTCTCTAGCAATACACACTAAACTGAGCATGTGCAGAAGGGCTCAGTTCAGTCTGTCTTATCAGCATGGACATTTAAAAAAGAGGAGGGGCAGAAAAGAAAAGATCAAACAGCCTTTTTAAACAATGCAGATGATTAACCCCTTAGGTTCCACAGTAAGTATAACAAGCATGCTTTACTGCATATACAGACTGATTTTACTGTTGTGGTTTAATAACACTTTAACTGCCCATAATGTACTATGAATAAAGGTGGAAGAACCCTGCACACAAGATTTTAAAATGCAAAAGAATAAGGTTCTAGTAATTGTTTTCAGTACTACACTACTTAATATCACATGCATTACCATTTGATTCTATAGATTACTGGGAGCCAAAACTTGCCAGATTGAACAATGCAGGTTCATACAATGCTTGGAGTGTACACATGAATACATCTTCATTGCCATGGATACAGGTATGTGTTTTCAACACCTTTAGAATGTGTTTTTCCTGAGGCATTCTTTACCTTGCTAGCTAGAGGAATTTGCAATTTTGTAAATATATGCTGTATGCATCATACATACACAGCTTTCCTGAGATGATTTTTTATCTTCATTCTCCTCCATAACATAGTTTACTAGATTTCCATCCTACAAATGCACTTGTAGTTTTAGATGTACTTTGAAGTGAACCTTCAATCAAAATGGAAACATTTTGTACAAAAAAAGTACTTTCTTCCACCAGACTTCAAACACTTCCAGAAGGGCAGGTGACACCCTGCTGTCTCCAGGAAGAGCTGGTCACTCAAAATCTCTCCAGCCCATTTTATAGGTGAGGGGCTTTGTGCAAAGTCTATCTTCCATTTTTATAAAAGGTTCTTTCAAGTAAACAACAAACAAATAAGTCCTACTAAAGCCAATACTTTTTTTTCCACAGTTACAGCAACTTTTTTTTTTCTTTGGAAAGGGTTTCGTGTTCATACAAGAATCCAGGCCCGGGCTGGCCATAGGGCACATTGGGCATCTGCCCAGTGGGCCAGGGTAGCATGTGGCAGCTGTGGCAACTGGACTGCTCCTTGAGCCCACACCACTCACCCAGTCTCTCAGCTGCCGACTGCCTGACTGGCCAACCAGTTCATAGCATGGCCATCAGAGCTAGGGGGCGGAAACTGGAGGCCAGCTGACCGTGAAGGGGGAGGAGCTGCAGGAGACCCCATCACCTGATGTCAGGATAGGTGTCTCTGCAGCCGGAGACACAATGAAGCTGGACTGCGGCACCAATAAAGTGAGTGCCAGACGTGCCAGTTCTGTTGTTTGTCAAGTTAGACAATTTTTGTAAAGGCTATTAACTGTGATGAAAGGATGCTTTGGTCACTGTCTCTCTCTCTCTCTCTCTCTAAAGTGAAGTAAAGACTTTGCTTTCACTTTACCTTCTGTCATCCTCTGTTCAACATCACTCACATTGTGAAAGAGAGAGAGAGAGACAGTTCTCAGACCCAACTAGGTGTCCTGCATTTAAAGTGGTTGTAAAGGAATTTTCTTTTTACATAACTAAGATCTCTATACTTACTTGCTCTGTGCAATAAAATTGCACAGAGTGGCCCCGATCCTTCTCTGCTCGGGTCCTCCGTCGGCACTCCTGGCTCCTCCTCTCTTGATGGTGCCCCCAATAGGAACCTGATTCCCATGGGGGCACTTATGCGGGCTCACTCCCGAGCCCCACTTCTGCATCCATTGACACAGACAGTGAGACTCGGCCCTACCCCCACTTCCTTGTCACTGGAGTTGATTGACAGGAGCAAAAGCAAATGGCTCTGGCTGCTATTGATCTGCCCAGTGAGGAGGGACAAAGCCAGGAGAGCCGCAGCTCTCATGCACAGCACTGGTTCGTGATTGGGCTTAGGTAAGTATAAGGGGGGATAGGGGCTGAGTCTGTGACACAAAAGATTTTTTTACTTAATGCATAGAATGCATTAAGGTCAAAAGCCTTGAGTCTTTAGAACCACTTTAACCACTTCCCGCCCGCCGTACGTTTATAAACATCCTTGGATGGGAAGGGTGATATCTTAGTCATCGCTGCAGCAATGATTGAGATATTATTCTTTAGCCCAATTGCACAAGATAAAAGTAATCTGGGTGGCTAACAAGTTGCTGTATTACTTTTACAGATGTGGAAGGGGGTCCCACACCCCTCCTACCACCACCCCCACCATTTTTACCGGGCTCACCCATGCAATCAAGGGGCCCGGTAAGGGTACAACTGGTGGATGCCAGCTGTGGGCACACAGTGAGAGAAATGAATGTTGTTCCTAGCACTGTGTGACATCAGAAACAGGAAACGACAAGGATTTAATCACTTTCTGTTTCGGTTCTTTGTTTACCTGGCTGTTACCAGCCAGTAAAGCAACTGATCAGACTGATCTGTTTCTGATTGGCTGCAGTGGAGGCCAGAGGAGAGATTTGGGGTCCAATAGACCCCAGATCTCTCCAAAAAGGGGACCTGTCATGGCCCATGCTATTTCAAGGGATGTTGTTCATCCCTTGTAATAGCGATGAAGTTGATAAAAAAAAAAAGTTAAAAGGTACAGTGTTAAAAAAAAATGTCAATAAAAAAACAATAAAATGTAAAAAAAAAATTAAAGCATCCCCATTCCCCATGTTCGCACGCAAGTAGGTCCTGCACACATATGCAAATGGTGATCACACCACACATGTGGGCTATCACAGCAAATCTCAGAGAAAAGAAAAAACTATTTTTAAATTACAGAGACTGAAGCAGGCCAAATATTACAAAAAGACATAGAGAAACCGGTAGTTGTCATTTACTATTACAGTTTCTTATATAGCCCTGTCAATTTTGCACACTGCTGGATAGCATTACTTTATAAAATCACTCTACCATGCAATCCAGTGCAGGCAAATGTACTGCGATCTGTGTTTGGGGTGTCTTTAGGATAACATTGACACCTGCAGCAGATCATCCACTAAGTGCAATTTGATTGTAGTGAAGGAAACGCACATGGAGCACAGCTTTCCTGCACCATGTTGTGATGTGAACGACCCATCAAGCCAATGAATAAATACAGACAATTGTAAACATCTCTAGCAATGGTATGGTTTGTCCCAACCCAGTAACTCTCACATTTCTGGAGAGCTTAGTGAAAATATAATTAAACGATAACATCATTTGTTTTTACCAAGGACTAACTCCCTACCCCTTACTTTGTGTACTGTTAAAATCTGCACTGCCCAGTGCCGCAAAATCTTTGCATAAGTACATATTGTTTTCTGGTAACTATGTGGTTAATACTTACATACATAGTTACATAGTTAGTCTGTCTGAAAAAAGACATAAGTCGATCCAGTTCAACCATTAAAAAAAAAAGTTATAATCCTATACCCACAGTTGATCCAGAGGAAGGCAAAAAAAAACAGCAAAGCATGATACAATTTGTTCCTGCTGGGAAAAAAAATCCCTCCTGATACCCCAAGAGGCAATCGGATATTCCCTGGATCAACTTTACCTATAAATGTTAGTATCCAGTTATATTCTGTGTATCTAGGAAAGAATCCAGGCCTTTTTTAAAGCAATCCACTGAGCTGGCCAGAACCAACTCTTGAGGGAGTCTATTCCACATTTTCACAGCTCTCACTGTGAAGAAACCTTTCAGTGTTTGGAGATTACATTTCTTTTCCTCTAGATGTAAAGAGTGCCCCCTTGTCCTCTGTGATGACCTCAGGGTGAATAACTCTACACCGAGTTCATTATATGAACCACTGATGTATTTATACATGTTGATCATATCCCCCCTTAATCTCCTCTTCTCAAGAGTGAATAAATCTTTCCTCATAGTTGAGCTCCTCCATGACTCTTATCAGTTTGGTTGCCCTTCTCTGTACTTTCTTTAGTTCCACAATGTTCTTTTTGTGAATTGGTGCCCAAAACTGAACTGCATATTCCAGATGAGGTTTTACTAATGATTTGTACAGGGATAAAATGATATCTCTCTCTCTGGAGTCTAATACAAGAGAGGATTTTGCTCACTTCAGAAACTGTAGCTTATAAAGAAAATGCTCAGTATATCAATTTCTTTTTTATTTTGCTTCCCCTTAAAGGACAACTTCCACTTTCTTCTTCAGTGTAAACCACATAGCTAAATACTTGCCTTCAGCTCCACTCCTGGGGTCTTTATTGTATGGCCCTGCCCAGCACCAAAAGTCTTTGTACAAAAAAAGCCCCCAATACCAGAAGTAACATAATAATATAGTTGTCAGGTTTTACAGGATATGTAAAGTAATCTTTGTATGCTTGATTTAGTGATCATTTAAAGGATAACTATGCCCAAGAGCAAAACGTTTATATATTGCAGCTTTCCAGACCTTAGCTGTGGTGGCTGAAAATTTTCTGCAAGTACTAAAAATGCCTGTCAATCTTGTCAAAAATGCAAGGGTCTTGTTGCTTACTGTGAACTGTCCTGGAAGCATAAAATAATGTTATATTTATTCTGTAAGCTACTAATCTTCCCATCTCTCATGTAATGGAGATGAAGAAAAGGAGAAAAGTCCAGCCTGGGTACCTCCATAGAACCATGGAAGATAAGGTGTAGCAACTAAAAGAAAAATACCCCCCCCCCTCCAAAATAAAATGAATGTAGCCACTTCATCTAAGAACTGGCATGCTGGAATATAGAACATTTTTGTTGTGGGATGTACATACACTTTAACTTTGCCATTTGCATTTAGCAACCAGTTTGCTCACAAGACTCGCCTGGGGCTTTCTTTGATATGTGGCTTTACTTTAATCGGTAAAAGGTCTTTGGAAAAACAATGTTTTTTCTTTTTAAATTTAGATGGATTTACAAAAAATATATTTAATCTCTGGAATAAAAACTCAAGGTGCTAGTAGATATTTCAGCCAGTATTACATTACTGAGTTCTTTGTGGTGTACAGCAAAGACAAGAAAAAGTGGGCAGCTTTCAAAGGAAATAGCTCTACATTGCATAAGGTACGTAATTTATTACTTTTCTGATATACATATAGGTTTGGCAGACCTGTGTTAAATAACATGAAATTCAAAAATTTGCATTTTGGAGAAAGTTGTTTTGCAACTAAATATATTTATGAATTAAAAACGTTTTCTAGTAAACCACCTTTATAACAGAGAGAGAGAGCCCCAATGATTTCCATGTTGAATGCTATGACAATATCCCACTTATTGTCATGTATTTGGCGTTATCACTTTGATACAGTTATTGATTCTCTTAAATTAAATTATGCCTGCACTGTTGAATATTGCTCCATTGATGAGAAATCTCATGGAAAATCATTGAGAGCTATGGACCAGGAGATCAACATTCTGAGAAGTACTGATTTCTTAGGAAACCTCAGCAAGAAATTTCTCATCAATGGAGTGGCGTTCTGTAACATGCATGGAAGGAGAGCTAAGTATTATATTTCTTATTTACAGACACAGCTTCTTTTTTTTCTTAGGATACTCCATATAGGGTGTCTTTCCATTCTCCACTCAGCCCCTCAAGCCTGACCTGTAAACAACTAAGCCCAATCTCGGTAAAATGCATCAATGGGTGTGGCTACAGGCAAGGACTGTCAGCATACATGACAGTCCTCACTAGAGATGAGCGAATCGAACCAGGCGAACCGGAATTCGATACGAATTTCAGGAAAAATTCGATTCGCGGCGAATCCGAATATTAGCCTACTTCGGGTGCACGAATCGGATTTTTCCCGATCAGCCGGCAAAAGTGTCCCTGCAGAGAGCTCCGCTATTTCTGACAGTTCTCTGACAGTTCCTTCACATGTACAGCGGTTGAAACATTGTATCTATTTGTTTCCATTTAGGATACAGATGTTTCAACCGCTGTAAATGTGAAAGTCAGAGAACTGTCAGAAATAGAGGAGCTCTGCAGATACACTTAGCGGAGCTCTGCAGATACACTTCTTGCCGGTTTGGAATTCTTCTTATTTTCATCCTACTTCTTCTTCTTCTTCTTCATCCTCATCCTCAGAAGAAGAAGAAGAGGATGAGGATGAAGAAGAAGAAGAAGAAGAAGTAGGATGAAAATAAGAAGAATTCCAAGCCGGCAAAAAGTGTATCTGCAGAGCTCCTCTAAGTGTATCTGCAGAATAGAGGAGCTCTGCAGATACACTTTTTGCCGGCTTGGAATTCTTCTTATTTTCATCCTACTTCTTCATCCTCATCCTCATCCTCTTCTTCTTCTTCTGAGGATGAGGATGAAGAAGAAGAAGTAGGATGAAAATAAGAAGAATTCCAAGCCGGCAAAAAGTGTATCTGCAGAGCTCCTCTATTCTGCAGATACACTTAGAGGAGCTCTGCAGATACACTTTTTGCCGGCTTGGAATTCTTCTTATTTTCATCCTACTTCTTCTTCTTCTTCTTCCTCATCCTCATCCTCAGAAGAAGAGGATGAGGATGAAGAAGAAGAAGAAGTAGGATGAAAATAAGAAGAATTCCAAGCCGGCAAAAAGTGTATCTGCAGAGCTCCGCTAAGTGTATCTGCAGAGCTCCGCTATTTCTGACAGTTCTGTGACATTCACTCCATACAGCGGTTGAAACATTGTATCTATTTGTTTCCATAAATGGAATCCATTTATGGAAACAAATAGATACAATGTTTCAACCGCTGTATGGAGGGAATGTCACAGAACTGTCAGAAATAGGCTATTTCTGACAGTTCTGTGACATTCCCTCCATACAGCGGTTGAAACCGCTGTATGGAGTGAATGTCACAGAACTGTCAGAAATAGGCTATTTCTGACAGTTCTGTGACATTCACTCCATACAGCGGTTGAAACATTGTATCTATTTGTTTCCATAAATGGATCCATTTATGGAAACAAATAGATACAATGTTTCAACCGCTGTATGGAGTGAATGTCACAGAACTGTCAGAAATAGGCTATTTCTGACAGTTCTGTGACATTCACTCCATACAGCGGTTGAAACATTGTATCTATTTGTTTCCATAAATGGATCCATTTATGGAAACAAATAGATACAATGTTTCAACCGCTGTATGGAGTGAATGTCCCAGAACTGTCAGAAATAGCCTATTTCTGACAGTTCTGTGACATTCACTCCATACAGCGGTTGAAACATTGTATCTATTTGTTTCCATAAATGGATCCATTTATGGAAACAAATAGATACAATGTTTCAACCGCTGTATGGAGTGAATGTCACAGAACTGTCAGAAATAGCCTATTTCTGACAGTTCTGTGACATTCACTCCATACAGCGGTTGAAACATTGTATCTATTTGTTTCCATTTATGGAAACAAATAGATACAATGTTTCAACCGCTGTATGGAGGGAATGTCACAGAACTGTCAGAAATAGCGGAGCTCTGCAGATACACTTAGCGGAGCTCTGCAGATACACTTTTTGCCGGCTTGGAATTCTTCTTATTTTCATCCTACTTCTTCTTCTTCTTCTTCATCCTCATCCTCATCCTCAGAAGAAGAAGATGAGGATGAGGATGAAGAAGAAGAAGAAGTAGGATGAAAATAAGAAGAATTCCAAGCCGGCAAAAAGTGTATCTGCAGAGCTCCGCTAAGTGTATCTGCAGAGCTCCGCTAAGAAATAGCGGAGCTCTGCAGATACACTTTTTGCCGGCTTGGAATTCTCCTTCTTCTCATCCTTCTTCTTCTTCTCATCCTTCTTCTTCTTCTCATCCTTCTCCTTCTTCTCATCCTTCTCCTTCTTCTCATCCTTCTTCTTCTTCTCATCCTTCTCCTTCTTCTCATCCTTCTTCTTCTCATCCTTCTCCTTCTTCTCATCCTTCTTCTCATCCTTCTCCTTCTTCTCATCCTTCTTCTCATCCTTCTCCTTCTTCTCATCCTTCTCCTTCTCCTTCTTCTCATCCTTCTCCTTCTCCTTCTTCTCATCCTTCTCCTTCTCCTTCTTCTCATCCTTCTCCTTCTCCTTCTTCTCATCCTTCTCCTTCTTCTCATCCTTCTCCTTCTCCTTCTTCTCATCCTTCTCCTTCTTCTCATCCTTCTTCTCATCCTTCTCCTTCTTCTCATCCTTCTCCTTCTTCTCATCCTTCTCCTTCTTCTCATCCTTCTTCTCATCCTTCTCATTCTTCTCATCCTTCTTCTCATCCTTCTTCTCATCCTTCTCCTTCTTCTCATCCTTCTCCTTCTTCTCCTTCTTCTCATCCTTCTCCTTCTTCTCATCCTTCTCCTTCTCCTTCTTCTCATCCTTCTCCTTCTTCTCATCCTTCTCCTTCTCCTTCTTCTCATCCTTCTCCTTCTTCTCATCCTTCTTCTCATCCTTCTCCTTCTTCTCATCCTTCTCCTTCTTCTCATCCTTCTCCTTCTTCTCATCCTTCTTCTCATCCTTCTCCTTCTTCTCATCCTTCTTCTCATCCTTCTTCTCATCCTTCTCCTTCTTCTCATCCTTCTCCTTCTTCTCCTTCTTCTCATCCTTCTCCTTCTTCTCATCCTTCTTCTCATCCTTCTTCTTCTTCTCATCCTTCTTCTCATCCTTCTCCTTCTTCTCATCCTTCTTCTCATCCTTCTCCTTCTTCTCATCCTTCTCATCCTTCTCCTTCTCCTTCTTCTCATCCTTCTCCTTCTTCTCATCCTTCTCCTTCTCCTTCTTCTCATCCTTCTCCTTCTCCTTCTTCTCATCCTTCTCCTACTTCTCATCCTTCTTCTCATCCTTCTCCTTCTTCTCATCCTTCTTCTCATCCTTCTCCTTCTTCTCATCCTTCTCCTTCTTCTCATCCTTCTCCTTCTTCTCATCCTTCTTCTCATCCTTCTCCTTCTTCTCATCCTTCTTCTCATCCTTCTCCTTCTTTTCATCCTTCTCCTTCTTCTCATCCTTCTCCTTCTTCTCATCCTTCTCCTTCTCCTTCTTCTCATCCTTCTCCTTCTCCTTCTTCTCATCCTTCTCCTTCTTCTCATCCTTCTTCTCATCCTTCTCCTTCTTCTCATCCTTCTCCTTCTTCTCATCCTTCTTCTCATCCTTCTCCTTCTTCTCATCCTTCTTCTCATCCTTCTCCTTCTTCTCATCCTTCTTCTCATCCTTCTTCTCATCCTTCTTCTCATCCTTCTCCTTCTTCTCATCCTTCTCCTTCTTCTCATCCTTCTCCTTCTTCTCATCCTTCTCCTTCTGCTCATCCTTCTCCTTCTCCTTCTTCTCATCCTTCTCCTTCTTCTCATCCTTCTCCTTCTTCTCATCCTTCTCCTTCTCCTTCTTCTCATCCTTCTCCTTCTCCTTCTTCTCATCCTTCTCCTTCTCCATCTTCTCATCCTTCTCCTTCTCCTTCTTCTCATCCTTCTCCTTCTCCTTCTCCTTCTTCTCATCCTTCTCCTTCTTCTCATCCTTCTCCTTCTTCTCATCCTTCTCCTTCTCCTTCTTCTCATCCTTCTCCTTCTCCTTCTTCTCATCCTTCTCCTTCTCCTTCTTCTCATCCTTCTCCTTCTCCTTCCTCATCTCCAAGGGCATTTAAATTAAAGGTACAGTGTTCTGCACTAATTTAAAGGCTCTCTGAAGCCTAGAAACCCTTTTTATAAGTTAACTTCGTAGCGAATAAATTCACATCGAATCAAATTTCTTCCTGAAATTCGGCGAATCAGCCGAATCGAATTTTTGAATAATTCGCTCATCTCTAGTCCTCACCCATAGCGAGGACTGCTTTTGTAGTCCTATTTTGTATGACCTTTTATTAGGACTTTCAGTTTAATAACAGAGTAACTTTAAAGAAGAGCTAAAGGCTAAATGTTTTTATGCTGTCCTACTAACAGTTGGCTAGCTAACAAAAATGATAGAAACAGCATTGTGTTTTATTCCAAAACTGAATTTACTTCTGTGAATAGTTCTGTAAAACTGCACTTCAATCACAAACTGAAATTACAATATGCTTGAATATACGTCTCTCACAAATGCTTACAAGGAACACATTTCTTGCAAACTGCTACCTACAAATCACATAGAATATATTTAAATGTGATCTAGAAATGTATGTGACTTTAACAAACACAATGGATGAGCAGGCATATGTGTATCAGGGGAGGAGAGAAGCATTCACTGGTGTGTCCTTCTGGATGCTAAACTTGAACAGGACTAATATGAGAGTGAAAATTCCTGTTTCCTGTTCAGGATTTCAATAGACTGCATCAAGACCTGCATATAAGAATGGAGGGGCTACGGTAAGTCTGTCTGGTGGGAGATCTGACATTTTGTATTCCTTCCTTCCCCTCAACTTCCTGCAGATAATATGCTTTTAGACAACACTAAAAATTAGTTTTATAGCTTCAATGATCCATAAGCCTGCTGAACGTAGAGCACCTTCACTAACATGACAGCCTTGATGTGCGGTGCACATTTAGGAGATATTTACTTTACCTACAGGTAAGCCTATAATAAGGTAAAAGATAAAAAAACCCACTATACTACCATTTTAAAGTGAGTTTTTAGATGTGACTGTTCTAATATAAAGAATAATGATCCTCAACAGGAATAAGATTATTTCCAGTTGATCTCTTTTACTTTTATATTTTAAACAAGGAACACTATACATTCCCTTAAAAGCAGAACTTCATCAAATATGTATTTTCTTGTTTTGAATACTGCGCTAAAACTCAAACTTTTTTGTTGGATTTATATTTCTGCCTTTGACACCCTTGGAACGATTTTCTCATACTTTCTATCTGTGTGATGACCATGTATGAATTTTTAATCCTGAACAACCAAAATATAATTTTGTTTTTTTTTTGTATCACTTTGATAAATAGTTAACAAACAAATACTTAAAGAGGCGTTCCAGCTAAAAAAAATAAAATAAAAGTCAGCAGCTACAAAAACTGTAGCTGCTGACTTTTAAAATATAGACACTTACCTTTCCCTCAGTCCAGCGGCGTCCTCACCATGGCTGTTTTCACCAGCGATCTTCTTTCCCCGGCTCGTCATCTTCAGTGTGGGCACACGGTTGTAACAGCTTGCGACGTCAATGCCAGGTGCCCAATGCGCATGCGTGAGAAGCGCTGCACTTTTTGAATGGCCCATAGTCTTCTGGGACCTGTCACGTGTGCCAAAAGACTACGGGGAGGGAGGGGGAGGACAACCTCCGCTTCTGATCGTCTAGGTCAGTGGTCGGCAAGCCGCGGCTCGCGAGCCACATGCGGCTCTTTACCCACTCTAATGCGGCTCTTCTGTGTGCCGGGCGCCCGCTCCCCTCCCTCCTCTCGGTCGGCCGCTCCCCTGCCTCCTCTCGGTCGGCCGCCCCAAAAGTCCGCGCGGACCTTTTAATCCGGCCCGCGGATGTGGCTGTCAGGATGTGTGTAGGCGGGGCAGCGTGACGAACGTGAGGGGAGGGGAGCTAGGCTCCTCTCACAGTCCGCCCTGAAGACCCGAACGGCGCGGGAAGACAGCGAGAGGAACGCGCGGAGCAAAGGTAAGTGAATTGATACGGGGGACTTGGCTTACTAGAAGGGGGGGGGGGAATAGTACTGTGGGGGATGAAATACTATATGAGGGATGAATTACTATATGAGGGATGAATTACTATATGAGGGATGAAATACTATATGAGGGATGAATTACTATATGAGGGATGAATTACTATATGAGGGATGAAATACTATATGGGGGATGAAATACTATATGAGGGATGAAATACTATGAGGGATGAAATACTATATGAGGGATGAAATACTATATGAGGGATGAATTACTATATGAGGGATGAATTACTATATGAGGGATGAAATACTATATGGGGGATGAAATACTATATGAGGGATGAAATACTATGAGGGATGAAATACTATATGAGGGATGAAATACTATATGAGGGATGAAATACTATATGGGGGATGAAATACTATATGAGGGATGAAATACTATGAGGGATGAAATACTATATGAGGGATGAATTACTATATGAGGGATGAATTACTATATGAGGGATGAAATACTATATGAGGGATGAAATACTATATGAGGGATCAAATACTATATGGGGGATGAAATACTATATGGGGGGATGAAATACTATATGGGGGATGAATTACTATGGGGGATGAATTACTATATGGGGGATGAATTACTATATGGGGGATGAATTACTATGGGGGATGAATTACTATATGGGGGATGAATTACTACATGGGGGATGAATTACTATGGGGGATGAATTACTATGGGGGATGAATTACTATATGGGGGATGAATTACTATATGGGGGGATGAATTACTATATGGGGGATGAATTACTATGGGGGATGAATTACTATATTGGGGATGAATTACTATGGGGAATGAATTACTATATGGGGGATGAATTACTATATGGGGGATGAATTACTATGGGGGATGAATTACTATATGGGGGATGAATTACTATATGGGGGATGAATTACTATGGGGGATGAATTACTATATGGGGGATGAATTACTATATGGGGGATGAATTACTATGGGGGATGAATTACTATGGGGGATGAATTACTATGGGGGATGAATTACTATATGGGGGATGAATTACTATGGGGGATGAATTACTATATGGGGGATGTATTTTCAGTTTTAAAAATGTGGCTCTCAAAATAAATTTCAATCGTGGTTTTGGCGAGATTTGGCTCAGTTGAAAAAAAAGGTTGCCCACCACTGGTCTAGGTGATCGCAGTGGAAGTGGGAGCGGGTACCTGTCAAATTCAGATGCCCGCTCCCTCCCCCCTGCACCCTCCGCTTTAATGTTTAATGTTTGTGGGAGATTAGTCAAAATTAAAAAAGAGAAAGAGGCAAAGAAATTTAGCATAACAGTCCAAGCACACATTCTGAACCAACACCATTGTTAAGGTGCATCATAATTACTCAGTTTTAAAATGACCTTTTCATTTCAGTATTCAGATGTTTTAGTTTTCTAAAATGTAGAAAAAGATGTAAGTGTTATATTTTTACAATATGGCAACCTAAAGGTGTACCTTAAGATGATGGCGTGAAATACCTAAATTCTAGTTTTTGGTTATGTAATTTTTTTCACTGCATATCTTATGATTCGACACAAATTTCAGGCATCCCCTACAAGAGCTGAATTTGGAGATGCTCTATAAAGCTTATCCACTTCTAAAAATATCAACCTTATAGATTTACTATGCACAAAATGAAGAGTACACCTGGTAGTTATAACTACACATGCTTTGCAAAACAGATTAGATGACTGTGTGACAGCACATTTTTTTTTGGATCCACAGATGTTAGATGAACTATTTTATATGATATTTGTTACAAAATGTAATCAACTAATTTTTATTTATCTTCGCAGATTTTTAAAGGGAATGCTGACTCCACAAGTATAAAAGAAAATCAGTTTGACCCTCCAATTGCAGCACGATACATAAGAGTTTATCCCACAAAGTACTACAATAAACCAGCTCTTCGCATGGAATTGCTTGGGTGTGAAGTAAATGGTAAATTTCTTTTAATCTATTAAAATAAAGAAGGAACTAGTTATTTCAGTTGAATAAAACTTACTTTTGGCCATTTTCTGTAATACATACATCTGTGAATTATATCTGAGAAATACAGTATGTATTTATTATAACATCTTCCTTAAAACCAAATATAAATATAATTCAATAGATAGAAAATATTTTGGGACCAACACAAGATAGTAAAAAAAGAGGCCCTGTCCTCATGGGCCGGCCAAAAATAAAGCTCCTGATCCCAGGAGATAGGGAATCTCATAAAAATCTGGAGGGGATAAAAGAACAAACATGGACAGGGGATATATACAAAAAAATACACAGTATCAAAAATATAATATTTACATTTTAAATATATACAGCAATAGGAGCAAAATATCTATGTCCTTGTAGCTACCAAAAATATGAGCAGAGCATCAGAGTATGTATATACACAATATACAAGGCGATCTTGGAGAAAAGCACTGCTTCCTGGGAGAGAACCCTTTTCCCAACTCAAAGGAAAAACAATATCCATTACTTAGCAGTAAACTTAGAGTCCATAAAACAAACATGTTGAAGCCAAGCCCCTCCACAACAATAATGGTTCTGTACAAAATGTTCCAGGCCTTATCCCCACACTCTCTCCTGGAACAAACATCTTGCAGGAGGGTGGAGAATATAGAACTGGCCTAATCCGCAAAGACGAAGATAAAGAGTAACATCAGCAGAGGATCCCCATCTGCAGCAACCATTAAAGTGCTTCCCCAAGCATTTATCAGGCTGGAATCCAGCTTCAACCTGAAAGCAAGCCCCAACCACAAAGTAACAGAATTAGATCTCAAGGCTTAGCAGTATAGCTTAGGGTTTGGCAGGGTTTAATGTTTCCTTCAGAATTCTGGGTAGCAACAGAGTAACTGTGATTGGTCTGTCCGGCCTTAACAATCACTACCCAGGACCATCCCAGTCTCCATTCTTGTTTGATATCCTGGAACTGGGCCCAAGCTTCCTAATTATGAGGCACCCATAATGGCTTGGGAACATGGAGAAAGCCACATACCATCTCTGCTTCCCACTGAGAGGCCTCAATAGTGTCCATAATGTGCTGGGGGACATAGGAGTAATCCAGGCCCCACTCTAGCGCAGTCCTCTTTTGTATTTTCCTCTGAAATTGTGAAAATCTTGACAATTCCCTTAGCTTGCCTTGCCCAGGAAGAACACAGGATTGTGGGGACCTAGTGATCCAGCATTTGGGGTCCAAGTGCCGGACGTTCCTACCTAGATCCGTTGCTGAACATAAGCTGTGTTCAGCTGCAACTCCTCAGTACAAGACAACAGCTGCAATACCTCAACTGTCCTCTCAGCTACTTCCAGTGAGGCAAACCCGACCCCACTCTCAGTATCAGCTTCCAGACTCTTTGCGGCCTTCTGGGACTTTCTCATCAGCTGTTCTGTATACAGGCCTGACTGCAGATCCAAACTGTAGGTAACGGGTGCCAGATCGCTGGGTTTCAGTCTTATCAGCGGTTCCCCACAGTGCCTGCACTTGATCCAAGCGCTGACCATAGCAGTGGGTCTCCTGCAGCCAGGGCACATCAACCACAGGAACAAAAAATCAAAGTGCATAGGCTCAAGCATTGGGGACACTTGTCCACTACTGCTGGTGTCACACTGGTAGAAGTGATGAATGTATGCCCAAGAAACAGTGCTAAGAAGACTGTGGTTTAAAGTCAATATAAACCTCACATAGAGGTATGTCTTTATTAAACAAATTGATAAAATGTATCCCAACGTGCAGAGCAATGATGTCCCCAGGCTGTAAGGTGGAATGCCCGCTCACCTGCGTCCCCGGGCTGGGAAGAGATGTTTCTCCTCTGTGTGTTCCTGGACCGGCCGGGGATTGTGGCGCTCCGGATGTATTGTTTTTGTGTCATTGCAAGTATTCTTATGCAGTGTGAGAGAAATAACTCATAATTTAACTTCTTAATTTTCCAAAAAAATTGTGGGAAAAATTACAATTTCAAAAAACTCTCCATGTCTCTTACTTAATACCTTGGACTGTCTATTTTCAAAAAGGGGTAATTTGGGGGGGGGGGGGTATTTGTACTGGCCTGGCAATTTAGGTCCTCAAGAAATCAAGAAATGAGATAGCAGTCAGTACATTAGGATTGATACATTTTCAATGATGCATACCATAGCTTATAGACTCTAGAACTTTCACATAGACTAAATAGTATACACTGCTTTGGGTTTTTTTTTTACCAAATGTTGCAGTAAAAAATGTGGCCTCAATTTATGTAGAAAATCTACTTATTTGCTAAATTTTGTATTAGAAACTAAGAAAAATTCGTTTTTTCAAATATTCACTTTTCACTTATGTTGCAAAAAATAAAAAACTCAGGGGTGACTAAATACAACTAAAAGAAAGCTCTATATATCTAAAAAAAAAAAAAAGATAAATTATTTAGTTTGGATACAGTGTCGCGTGACTGAGTAATTGTCATTTAAAGTGTGAGAGCACTGAAAGCTGAAAATTGGCCTGGGCAGGAAGGGAGTAAGAGTGCCCAGTATTGAAGTGGTTAAGGGTTAATATACAAAAGCATCTCTTTAGGCAATACTCTAGTGCTGTCCTCTGCAGAAACACCACTTTGCAATTGACTACTTGCAGCTTAAATAACACCCAGCATCATTCAGACCACTTCCTATGAGCCCATGGCAACAAGTACCTGCTTGGACTCCCCATTAACCCACCCTGGGCTAACAGTAGAATGCTGCAGAGAACAGCTCCATGTCAATAAAGGGTGATGGTCTCTGCACCATTCAGGACCCACAAACTCCTAGAGAAAAACAAAAAGGAAGAGAACCTGTAATGTCCATAGACTAGTCTGGGACCAAACATTCCTAGAAAAATGATATGAAAAATAAAAATGTTTAAAAAAAAGGGCATGGAGGTGCTGCAATGAAGAGGGGATTTGACTTTTAATAAGATACAGTATATTATAGTAGTTTTACAAGGTGAAAGGATGCATTTTGATATGATGTATTGTTCTTTCCAGGATGTTCAGCTCCCCTAGGCATGGAGAATTTAAGTATCAAAGATGATCAAATAACAGCTTCCTCATACAAATCTTATTGGTACTCATCACCATGGGTACCATATCTGGCACGCCTTAATAAAGTTGGATCTGTTAATGCTTGGCAAGCAAAGGTATGTTAAAATTATTATTCAACCAAATTATTGTGGGAACTACACTGTGCAGTATCAGCCTTATAAAAGGATAGTCAGAAATGAAAACCATTTTTTTGCTGTGGTTAGGCTTTAACTATATGATATTTAATACAAACAGGATAGCTACAAGTGAGATAACAAGTGAAAATAATGGAATCCTGTAATCATCAGCGAGTAGTCATAACTTATGTGATATACAATCCTTTTTAATGGCTCTGTTCTATTTTGTGTAAAAATTATCAAAGCCAGAATACATGTGTCCTGAACTTTTTTTTTTAGTTTTTGACAGTGTGGGAAAATGTTAAAATTGGATTGGATTTTCCTGGCGCATCATGACAGCATACACTGGGTTGTGGCTCTGCCCCCACAACCTGATAGGACTGGTTAGCTATAAGTTTTGAGTAGGAACCAACTGCAGCAATTTCCTTTTTGTCCTCACCTACTTAGGATTGGATGGATAGCTTGACATCGCTTACCTCATTTGCCCCAGCCAGGTTTAGCCTCTCCTGGGTGAAATGCCTTTCCTTTACAATCTCTAAATGAGCTAAATGGAAAGAACAACAGTCTGATGGTCTTGGGGGTATGACTTGGTTGCATTTGATCACCACTGGGTTTTTAATTTTTTGATATATCAATGAAACAAGACCGAAAATTTGGAAAAAAACAACATTTTTTCTTTCTACTATAAAACATATCCAATAAAAAAACTAAAATGTCTTCATCAGTTAAGGCCAAAATGCATTCTGCTACATGTCTTTGGTAAAACAAAATCCCAAAAGAGTGTACATTGAGTGGTTTGTGTGAAAGTCATAGCATCTACAAACTTTGATATATTCTGGAATTGATACTGGGTGGGAATTGACTAACTGACATCAGTGACACGAAAACAGTGATCAGCGATAATACTATACAATGTACTGATGGCACTGTCTGTGAAGCGGTTAACATCTCAGGGTAATCAAGGGATTAAGTGTGTGCCTAACAAGTAATAATGTGTGTATTATGTGCTGCTTTTTGCTAAATATTTATTTGTTTCTTCTCCCTGAATATGGTAATACCACGTGTGAGGCCTTTTCATAGCCTAGCCACATACAGAGGACCAACATCCAAGGAGCACCTTCAGGCATTCTAGGAACATAATTTACACAATTTTCTGACCACCTATCACATTTATGAAAGCCTTGGTGCAAATGGACAATGGAAACACCCACAAAATGATCACATTTTGGAAAACAAACACACCAACGTATATTCTATGAGGCATAATGAGTCTTTGGAACATATCATTTGCTGCAAGTTTTTGGAAAATGTGGGAAAAAATGAAATTGTATTTTTTTAACACAAAACTGTCAATCTATAAAATATGTCTTTCAAAATATTTCTATTAAATAAAAAAGTTAGAGAACAGTTAAAAGACATCAGGGCCGATAGTGGTTGGTATCATAAAGCCAGGTTATCCATGTTACAATCAAGTAATATTATAATTTCAGGTACTTATATAGCGCCGTCAATTTACGCAGCGCTTTACATATATGTATATATACAGCAATCAAATACCCAGGGAGTAGGCAATACGAAAACCCAAAGGTTCATAGAACTCACAAAATACAGTAATAAAAACAGTACCTGAAGCCAACCAGTGTATATAATATGGGCCAAAGGGCCAGGCCAAGGTTCAAGGGGGCTATTTCGAGAACACTCCTATACAATATGCAGTACTAAGACTAAGGGAGGTAGAGTAAGTACTGCAAGTGAAATTTAGCACCCCAGGAAAACCAAGAAGCAATAGCTTGACCCAACATGAAGGCAACTGGCAACATAAGAAAAAAGAAGGGAAGAAAGACAAGGTAGAAATAGGAAATGGAAAAGGGGACGGTGGGGCAGAAAGGGACATAGGAGCGGGTGGGGCTGGAATGTGCTGAAGCACCAAACGCACAGTTTGACCTACCTATGCAGGTGGTCAACATCTTGTGGTGAGTGGGGCTCTGGAGGGGGAGCACTAAGTGGAGCACTCAACACAAAGTGTTTACGAATAAGTAGATTGTCACAGCATCACCTAGTCTCACATTGGATGTGGATGGGGAAAGTTTCTCACACTGGGACTTTAAATATTTGAATGTCGTTATTGGTAGATGGGAACTATAAAACTCGCATACAAGTGCACTTTGTTTATGTATATTTATAGTTTGATGTTTTGAATGCATTGATTTATATTAGGAGAATTGATGTTCATAATTGGTACACTAATCAAATAGTATTTCACTTCTGCAAAACAATTGATATTATTGGTCTAAGCACGCAGGATATATAATTATTCACCCTATGTTTGTATTCACACATTTGTTTGCAATTCACACATTTGTGGTAGTGCTAGCAGCAGCCAGTTTATTTCTACATTAACCACAGTCCACTGCGCAGGCTTCATTTATATATACAGGCTCATTGATGACAACTGATCCAACAAGGGTTGCCAGATGCATAAGAAATTGTCCTGAGTATCTCCATGAGCTTTTTATTTACCAAATTCCTGTGCACCCACCATTTAACCTCCTCAAAGGAGAGAAGAGACATCTTCAATGCCTTCAAAATTGTTTGTTTAGTAGCCAAAAAAATATGGGTTGCCAGTACGCATTTCCACATCATCAATTCTGATATAGGCTTATGAAGCAACACTTCCCATGGGTCTTTACTTATGTTGGAATGAAAAATCGTATTGAATAGTGCATAGACTGTGATCCACAGGTGTTTGACCTTGGGACATGTCCACTATATATGCTTCATATCACCCATGTCTGAACATCCCCTAAAGCAATGAGCAAGGTATGTGGGAAGGTATTTTGCTATTCACACTGGGGTATAATACTTTCTAGACATGACCTACAAACAAATCCTCCAGCGCCATGACATTTCATGATGGAATAGTGCTTCCCACATCTAAATATTCTTTATTAACAAAAGAAGACAAAACATTACCATACAGAACAAGATAGCATAATTCACTCTCAAAAGAGTGTTTACAGAACAAAGTCAGTCAGTACAGCTTCGAATTTTACATGAGAATTATACATCTACATTATGTAAGACAATTCACAATCACTTAGATTAGGCTTAGGTAGTACATATGTAAGGGGCACAAGTGTATCTCTACCCAGAGTGACATCTTAACAACCTATCCATTATTAGATCTGTGGGTGCCAGACCTGGGACCTCCAACCATGGAGTCCATAGTTTTCCATATTAGTTTGGACAACCTCTAGGCTGGTAAATACATTTATCTAATTTTAAGTTGTAGCCTACATACTTGATCTAATTCCCCCAGAGTGGGCAGATCCTTTGACTTCCAATGGACCAATATAAGTTTGCGAGCTTGGAACAAGGCCCTTACAATGGCCTCCTTCGTATATTTCTCTATGTCTATATCATCCAGCATACTAAGTATACAGCATTTTGGATCCAACAAGAGGGATCCAGCTAGACAGATGCATTTTTGGCAGATTAAAAGAAATGTGCCTGACCCCAGGCAATAACACGGAGCTTGGTTGGATACAACATTGCATATGCCAGGTGTAGACGCTGCAGGCATTTTCAAACATCATTGAAATTAATCCTGTGGCGTGGGACGTCCGCAGAGAATTCCGGATAGAAGGACACTCTGGTGCCTTTAACTATATGTTGGCACAGTCCCGCGCTTGTTGGAGTACTGCCTCACAATCCCTGTAATTCAGGAGCCTGGCAAGCATGGGCCTGGGTGGGCCTCCTGGCTAAGGAGGATGGTTCAGCGTGCGGTGGGCCCTTTCTACCGCAAATAGAGGGGTAAACGTATCTTTACCAAACAGTTCCAATAGCCAGTTCTCCATGAAAACTGTGGGACCCCTGCCCTCAACACATTCGGGCAAGCCCACTATGCGAATGTTATTGCTGCGGAGACGAATCTTCATGTCTTCTGCCCTGTTGTTGGTATCTTTTGCCAGTTGGAATGCTGCCTGACTGTCTCAGGTTAAAGGAGGAAGCTGATCCTCTATGACGCTGATGCGGCCTTCTGCAGCCATGGTCCTCTCCCTTATCTTCTTCCAATCTTGTTGTACCAGGGACAGCTCCTCCCGCAGTCCCCCAGACTGATCTTTGAAAGTGTTCACTGAGGCCATACATTTATTAATTGCCCACAGGATTTCAGCAAGAGTCGGTTTTTCTGAGTCATCATCCTCTGAGTCAGGAGGAGGTAGATCCACATCTACAGGAGAGGGATCAGTAGGTAAGATGGCCTCCTGCTCCCTCTCTTCCAGTTCAGGGTGCAGTGAGAGCTCTGAGTCCTCCTGCACATCTGCCGCTGAAGCCCCGGTCAACTTCTGGCCATAGCACAGCATATCCCGCTGGGGTTCTTTAATCTGGAGTCTTGTGTGCTTAGCTGACTTTTTGCCAGCATCCTTCATTTTCTCAGAGCTTCGTGGCATGGTAGGGCCATGTGGGCACCATCTTGGAGATCCAGGGCTGTCGCATCTTCCTTGCCTTTGTGAGTCATCTTTATCATACAGAGGGCTGGTGGTGGTTCCCAGGAGGGTACGGGAGTGGTAGCCGGCAGGATACAGTGGAGCCAAGGCGAAATCAGGCTGGGGGAGGAGGATAGTCAGATAAACTGTGGGAGCTTTGGGAGATGCTTCCTCTCACATGCTGGTCTTGGCCACGCCCCCACCTACCACATCTTGGGTCTTTCCTCAGGGTATTGTCTATAAAATATCTCTAATACAAAACATGGACATACTTAGAATTACACCCCAAAATAAATTCTGCTACTCCTCCAGAGTATGGGAATACCACATGTGCAAGACCTTTTCAAAGTCTGGACTGATTATGTACCCAACATTGCAACCTGTGTAATACAAAAATCAACCAACACTGTATAGAAAACAATGTACTATAATGGTCACCTCTGTAAGGCTTCTTTTACATGGGTAAATTCCACCAAGCGGATCCACCTGTTCGGTGAGGGATCTCTCTGGTGATCCCCACTGAGCAGGCGGATGACAGGTAGGTGTCTGCTCTGCTTATGCAGAGCAGACACGAACAAATCCCATCTGTCCTTTATGGGTGGTTGGATGTAAATGGACTTCCTGTCCATAGATGGCTCTAGGCTTTGTGACGCCTTAGGCAAAACTTAGACATGATGCCCCACTCACTCCCATAATGGGAAAAATAATTCAAGCGATAAAAATTAATAATACATTGGACTATACAGTATAAAATGAACTGGCAATTCACCCATGACCAGTCCTCAAGGATTCCAGGATGTCATTGGATTATATCACACCAAGGATATACACTGCAACACAAGCTCCCTCTGTATAGTGACTGTCGTTTACTAGACAGCTCTCCGATATGCCTGCGTTTCCCATTACCTAACAAAGGCCATAGATCCATCATCTATTTTCCTAATCCTATGCCCCATACCTTCTGTGGGCACAACCAATGCACTGACCATGGTCAGTGAACCTGAATACAGAACAACACCTGGTGCTGAATTTCTTTGTACTACAGTGTCAGGAAAAGGAAAACCAGTATAGAGAAAAATTAAAGAATAACCAACATCCTCCTGCTTGCTCCTGCCAAGCATCAGATACATGCAGTGTGGTCAGTGTAATAGTGTTTGAATGCATTGTTCATCATGGCTCAAACCTAGGCTGTAAATGTGCAGCCCTTTCACACAGGTGGACCGTTCGGGTCTGCCTGTCAGTTTTTTAGGTGGACCTGACCTGACCCTCCATTGCTCTCTGTGGAGCAGCGGATGTAAACGGACATGTGTCTGTTTACACCTGTCAACATCCGATCTCCAAAAAACAGACGGAAGGGGAATCTGTTCTCCATCTGTCTAGAAGATTGGATGACAGTTGGATGTAAAAGAACATGCAGTCTGTTTACATCTAACCACCACATAGAGAACAGTGGGTTGTGATTGTGCATGGCAGACATGGACCTGTCATCCACCTGCTCAGTAGGGATCAGTGGACAGATTCTCTGCTAAGTAGGTGGATCCACTTGGCGGACTCCACAAGTGTGAAAGTTGCCATACTGTGTTGTACACATTGCAATGTTCAAGGATTTACATTTAAGGCCCCTTTCACACAGGCGGTCCAATCGGGTCCACCTGTCCATTTTTCAGAAGGACCCAGTTGGACCATCCATTCTCCTCTATGGAGAGGTAGATGTAAATGGACTTGTGTCCATTTACACTGGCCTGCATCCAATCTGATCTGCTAAAAACAGATGGATTGGGGATCCATTCCCCATCCATCTAGCGGATTGGATGACAGATGTAGATAGACAGGCAGTCCATTTACATCTGACCGTCCACAGAGAACAGTGGGCTGTGTCCATGTCTGCTCTGCATAAGCGGACTATGCACGGACCTGTCATCTGCCTGCTCAGTGGGGATCAGCAGACAGATCCCCCACTGAGCAGGCGGATAGGAGCTGGAGTCTGCCAGTCTGAAAGGAGCCTAATAGTACATAGTAAAAGTGATCATTATACATCACCTAGTAGTAGATAGACTATTGAGATGCAGGAAGGGACAGGGACTGTGTATTCTATATAATCTATCAAGCCATAGAACACCTCCTAGAACAGAGACAGCCCAGAGCCTACACATATAAAGGGAAGCTAGGGATGCATGTTCCTTGCACCATTCTCCAGTACATGATTGAAGACAGTGAGTACCCGGTTCTCCCTCTGTGCAGCCTATGATACAGATGGGAGGGGGAGGCAGTCCAGCTGGTGTTAGTAGACAGTGTAGAGTCTTGGTATGAGGAGTTTGGTCCGCACATCCACAGCCATTGGAGTCAAAACTAAAATAACACTTGTGTCAGGAAGAAGAGCGGGCCCTACCCCTGACAGGAACACAGTAACTGTACTTTGTATGGGGTGGTGCACATCATCGTATGGGGAGACTGCACATGCAATGGTAGTGCCATTGTTCTTCCAATGCTGGGCTCTCCCCTCCCTCCATTAGGAAAATTAGGCAGCTGAGAGGCCCCTGTGAGTGTGAGGCCTTGGATGACCAGCTAATTAAAGAGCCACCTCTGCACCTGTGTATTTACATCTGACTAGACAGACGGGAAATTAATCTCCCCGTTTTTAGCAGATCAGATCAGGATGGATGCAGTAGGGTGTAAGGCCCCTTTCATACATGGAGACCATTTGTTTCATCAGTTCAGCCATGTTTTTGTCAAAGAATGAAGTTTACATCAGTTTTTCATCAGCTTACCATCCGTTTTTTACATCCACTACCAATGCAAATACAGATGCCAACAGAACAAAAATAGGGCTTTGATCTTTCAAAAAACGGATGTTGACAGATGCATATGTAAATGGCTGTAATCAGATGATCAACCATTTACATCTGTTTTTCCTTCGAGATTCATTGATGTCTGTTTTTCATCTGTCAACAGATTTCTGAAAAAATGGCCAAACAGTCCTCACGTGTCAAAGGGGCCTAAACAGATACATGTCTGTGTACATCTGCCTCTCTATAGAGAATAATGAATGGTTCGTTTGGGTCCGCTTAAAAAACGGATAGGCGAACCCAATCAGAATGTTCGTATGAAAGGGGCTTTATGAGCTTTTCACACGATCAGAAAACAGGATAACAAAAATCGATTTTGGAGGGATTGTAGGATAATCTGATCATTAGTACACAGCTTTCAACAACTGATCACAACAGTTCATGTGACAATATCCGAAGGAACAAGCATGAAAATGTATTCTAACGTATGAGAATTTTAAGACTAGCACGCAACAAGAAACAAACAATGTCGTCCGATTATCTGATCCTGTGTACTAGGCATAAGGCCCCTTTCACAAGAGCGGTGTGCCTTCTTCATCAGTTCAGTTGGGCAAATGGTCAGAACATTAGATGGATATTAGATAAGGGGAAATGGCAGGAAGCCAGACTTATGTTCACTATGTTTTACTAATATTGTAGTGAAATATGGTAACAATTGAAGCAGTCTCCTATACATATGCCTGGTTGGGAGGGACACTGGGGACATTAATAATGAGTGCCACATCTAACTCTCCCTCTGGTGCATACCCAACATTTTTTGTGCATTTTTGGCCTGTTTCTCAGAGGGATTATATCTGGGAAATGTCTTTCTTGGAGTCTGCTCACTGCATCTGAGTGAATGTTTTCTGGTGGACGGCCTTCCTGGTACACAAGGGCAGTCACAATTTCCTCCTGATATCTGAGAAAGAATCCAGTAGTCTTTAGTGGATTTATGATAGATAACAAAGGAATTATAAATTGCCAAATTAAATAGGTACAGGGAAAAAATGTTTGTATCAGTGGTGGGTTCTTCTAGGTACTAGATAGGGCTGTGTCATCTGATCATTATATTCAACACCCCATGAACAGATTATACTGATGTACACAATCGGTTTTCTGAACTGGACCATTCCTTTCATAGATTTCCACTGAGGTGTCATTGTGGATTGAAGAAAGCATATACATTATATTTCCAAATGTATTGGGACACCCTTCCAAATCATTGCATTCAGGTGTTCCAATCACCTCCATGGCCACAGGTGTATAAAATCAAGCACCTAGGCATGCACATTTGTGAAAGAATGGGTCGCTCTCAGGAGCTCAATGAATTCAAGCGTGGTATCGTGATAGGTTGCCACCTGTGCAATAAATCCATCCGTGAAATTTCCTTGCTACTTGATATTCCATGGTCAACTATTAGTGATATTAGAACAAAGTGAAAGCAACTGGGAACAACAGTAACTCAGCCATGACGTGCTGGGCCATATAAAATGACAAAGCAGGGTCAGCGCATGCTGAAGCGCACAGTGCGCAGAAGTCGCCAACTGTCTACAGAGCAAGTAGCTAAAGACCTCCAAACTTCGTGTGGCTTTCAGATTAGCCCAACAATAGTGCGTAGAGAGATTCATGGAATAGGTTTCCATGGCCGTGCAGCTGCATCCAAGCCTTACATCATCAAGTGCAATGCAAAGTGTAGAGCAGTGGAAACTTGTTCCTCTTGAGTGACGAATCATGCTTCTCTGTCTGGCAATCCAATGGACGTATCTGGGTTTGGTGGTTGCCAGGAGAATGATACCTGCGTGACTGCATTGTGCCAAGCGTAAATTTTGGTGGAGGGGGGATTATGGTATGGGGTTGTTTTTCAGGGGTTGGACTTGGCCCCTTAGTTCCAATGAAGGGAACTATTAAGGCATCAGCATACCAAGATATTTTGGACAATTTCATGCTCCCAACTTTGTTATAGAACACTTTTTTGATGAATTAGAGCGGAGTCTGTAAGCCATGCCTTCTTGTCCGACATTAGTGTCTGACCTCACAAATGTGCTTCTGGAAGAATGATCAAACATTCCCATAGATACACTCCTAAACCTTGTGGACAGCCTTCCCAGAAGAGTTGAAGCTGTTATAGCCGCAAAGGGTGGGCCAACTCAATATTCAACCCTACGGATTAAGACTGGGATGTCATTAAAGTTCATGTGGTGTAAAGGCAGGCGTCCCATTACTTTTAGCAACATAGTGTATATCTCATTTGTTCCTCCACTTCATAGTCAACACTTCTTTGTCCCCCAAACTCTGACTACCCTCTTTATAGATTTATATTCACCAGCCCTTGTGGGAATCCCTTCCTGTTAGCTCCCATTGTGCCACATGCTAGCTTTTGCTTTAGGTAAAGATTGCAGAAGAGGGGCAAACTGGTGTAATAGTTATCCTTGTAAAGTTTATATCCCTTATTGAAGAGTGGAAATTTAATGTCCCATAAGACTTTTCCACTGGTCCCAATATAGTGTGGAAAGTCAGGGGAATGCAGCTGGGTGTCTTTTCCTTTGTAAATGTGCAAGTCATTAGTGTACCCTGTGGCACTTTTACACAGCTTGTACAGCATCATCCCATATCTGGCACTTTTACTGGAGATGAACTTCTTGATGCCCAGCCTGCCAGACAAATGGACAAGTGACTCATCAACACAGATGTGTTTGTACGGGATAAAGAACTGGGAAAATTTCTTGGAGAAAAAAAATGTATAAGTGACCAAATTTTATAAAGTTTATCATATCCAGGGTGATTTTGGGGAGGGCAATTTGGGTTATTAGTGATGTATTGTCAGGCATGGTTGCACTAGTCCACAATTAAATGGAATAAATCATCAGTGAAAAATAAATTTAAAAAATCAATTGGTGAAAAATGTTGTGTTGGCGAGCACACCTGACTGTGCAGTAAGGGGGGATACTAGCTGCTCCTGAGTTAGAAGAAAGACATTTTCAAGTTCCTCTGGGCGACTGGTATTGGTCCTAAGCCATTGTGGCTGATGTGACACCCCACTAGTACCTGACTTTTCATCCAATGGTACTGCTCTGCTGGTGCTTGCCACTGCACTGTTGGTAGATGCCTGCTCTTCTCCAGAACATCTCATCTTTTTAGTGGGTACCCTTTCCTCCTCCTCTGATTGATCTTCCCTGGTGACACTATACTGCTGTGATACTGGGACAGATGTGGCTGCTCTGATGTGGATGATCTGGGCACTGATGTGAAGTGATGAGACCGCACTAATGGGTACTGATGAGGCTGCACCGATGTGCACTGATGAGACTGCACCAAAGTGCACGTATGAGGCTGTGCTGATGTGCATGGATGAGGCTACACTGATGGGCACTGATGAGGCTGCACTTATGTGCATGGATGAGGCTGCACTGATGGGCACTGATGAGGCTGCACTGATGTGCATGGATGAGGCTGCACTGATGGGCACTGATGAGGCTGCACTGATGTGCATGGATGAGGCTGCACTGATGGGCACTGATGAGGCTGCACTGATGTGCATGGATGAGGCTGCACTGATGATCAGGGCACTGAGACAGGCACTGATGATCAGGGCACTGATGAGATTGTACTGTAGATCTGGCACTGAAGAGGCTGCACTGATGATCACTACATTGATGGGCACTGATAAGACTGCTCTGAGGATCAGGGAACTGCTAAGGCTGCAATGATGATCATGGAGCTGATGGGCACCGGTGTGGCTGCTATAATGATCAGGGCACGGATATGTGGTAATATGTGGTACTGTAAAAGCACTGCAAACCTAACACTCAGATCCAGCTCTCCTTTCCTCACACACAGTCTCTGTGGGAGGGAAAGAGAGCCATTAACCAGTAAAGACCTGCTTTGTTTACATCAGTGATCACTTGTTATTGGACATGGCAAACACATGGTAAATGGTTACTGTGATTGGCCCTTAAACCCAATCTGTGATGTGCAGTGGTCACAAAGAGTTCCCAATGTGTGTCCCAGGAGGCGCACACACAGGAGGATGTCCTCCCAGAACTTGAGAACAGCTGTGACGCTGTATACTGAGCATAGCATGGGTGGGAAGTAGTTAATAAAATTGTACTTTTCTAGCACCCACCCAGCTGGTGAGTTATTTCCCAGTGTTTGCTGCTGTGATGTGCCAGAAAAACAGAAAATTGTATACTTTCCTTTCCAGAATTTTCCTTTCTTGGTGCATCTTTATGGCAGCATTCAGATTCCCACTCTTGGGGTGATAGATATAAAAAATGCTGCAATCGGTTCCATCTCAAAACTTATATCTACACAGTCCTATCATGTTGCGGGGTGTACAATCCACTGTATGCAGCCAAGTAGGTGCACCAGGAAAGGAAAATTAAGGAAAGCTGGGTATACAAATTTCCATTTTATTTTTTGTATCCTATTCTATAAAGCAGCCTATGTAGGAGTCATCATCTTATTTCACTTTTTTTACTTACTGTATTGATTGTAATATGTTTCCATTTTAAATTCTAATTCATTTTGCACATGTCTATCCAGGAGTTCTGAGATAACCTTTTTCTATTTTAAAGTTGTTATTCTCATGCCTGTCCACTATGTCTAACACTGCCTTCACATCTCAGCATAACTGATTTTGGACTGTTTTGTTCTGTGTGATTTTTCAAATTCATTTCAGGCATATTCAGGCACATTTGTTTTAGCAATAGAAAACTAGTTACTAGAAGCAGGAGATGGTTGTTTAGAGCTTGAAAAATGCACATTTGCAGGCTTTTTCAGGCACACTCATTGAAGCCTGTGAGGCCAAAAATGCCCCATTCTGCCTCAAAAGTAGCTCAATGGCTTCAGGCACTGATTAGTGTGTTCTGGTGGTGGGTAGTCCCCCAGTCAGAACACAAAGACATAGATGAAGAGATCGCTGTACTAATATTTCTAATTTTTTTTTCATTCAGCCTGTTGGCTTGAACAAAAAAAAAACCCAATGTGTGTACCAGGCTTAAGAATCAGATCAGAGACATACTGAAAAATCTGCATCTGCTCAGCACTCAGCGCTGAGCGCTGATTAGTGTGTCCTGGGGGAGAGGGGGTTCGTCCATCTGTCAAAACACAAAATCACAGTGGGAGAGATCGCTGTACTAACATCACTCAGTTAGTATAGCAATCTCTTCGTTTTTTTGGGGAGGGTTTCGTTCTGCTCACTGGGTTGAACAAAAAAAGACTCAATGCGTGTACCAGGCTTAAGAATCCGATTTTGTCGAAGGGACATACTGGAAAACCAGCATCTGCTCAATGGCTGTGAGTGCTAATTAGTGTGTTCTGGTGGGATGGGGGTTCGGTCCATCTGTCAGAAAACAAAAGCACAGTGGGAGGGATCCCTGTACTAACATCACTTAGTTAGTATAGCGATCTTTCCTTTTTTTTCCCTTCTGCCCACTGGGTTGAACAAAAAAACTAAATGTGTGTACCAGGCTTAGCACAGAAGGCAGAGTCCAATCACATTGATAATGTGAGCCCCCATCACCCTTTATTGATAGCATGATTTCCTGTGCTTTCTTATGGCTTGTGACGATTCTACTTAATAACTCATTGCTTCTGACTGTCCTCTGTCTTCCTTTCCCCATCTGTTAGTGGTCCAATAGCTGATGCTATCCAGCTCAGGCATTGCTATGAAAAGCAGCAGGTGCATGAAGAAACCACTGAATGGACATTGTACTTTCAACATACTGGTTAGGTTTTCTGGATAACATTAGGAAGTCACTTTCTATTTTTTTTTATTGTCTAGAGTTGAACTTTATATGTGCATTCCCCCAGTCTTCATTCAAAGTATGCAGTGTGCGGTAGAAAACATAACACCTAACATATAGTTCTCCTTTATACAAAATATAATCACTACGTTTTATATTATATGACTTGCCAGAGAAGGTAATTACATTGTGCTTCTTTACTTTTTTCTTCATATAGTCAAATAACAACCAGCAATGGCTACAAATTGACTTTCTCTCAATGAAGAAAATTACTGCTATTGCAACACAGGGAGCCAAACAGTTCACTAGTGAAATGTATGTACAATCCTACAGTATTCACTACAGTGAAGATGGAAAGACCTGGAAAACCTACATAGATGATTCCACCTCAATGGAAAAGGTATATGAGCTGGGTGCTGCTAGATAAAGAGGAGAACAGGGGGCTGGACATTGCAAGATGGGAGACACTAGATGGGGCTGGGTACTTCAAGATGGAAGGGGTTGGCAGGGGCTGGATGCTGAAAAATGAACTGGGCTAGGGGGATGAGTCTTGCAAGGTGGAAGGGCCTGGGGGAGACTGGTTGCCACATAATGGAAGGGGCAAGAGGGTCTTGGATTTGCAAGATGGAAGGGTCTTTAGGGGGGTGGGTGCTGCAAGATGGAAGGGGGTGGAGGGAACTGGTAATTTAACATAAAAGGTGCTGAAGGGGGCTGGGGTGAAAGGGGCTTGAGGAGGATGGATGCTGCAAGATGGACAAGTCAAGAGGGGGCCTGTGAATTGCAAGATAGAAGAGAGTAAAGAGGGCTTTGTACATCCAAATTGAAGGAGCTGGAGGAAGGTGGACCCTCAAAGATGGGGGGACTGGGTGCTACAAGGGGGAAGATTGTAGAGAGGGCTTTACATTGCAAGATGTAAAGTACTGGAAGGGGCTGGGTATATACTACTAAAATTTCATTCGATTTCATTTATTGTTTGATTTTCTAATTGTTAGTGGGGTCAAATCAACATTCATTTTCAACTACAGAAAAAAGAAAATTTGAAGCAGGATGTAACATTTTTCTCAAACAAACATATTTCTAACAGTAAAATTCAAATCTACCCAAGCTATCAATATCCTTAAATCCTTTTTTTTTTTGGGGGGGGGGGGCTGCTGCTAATAAAGGCTTTTAAACTCCTCTAATAAACAAACATATACAAGCTCACAGCACTATCCTCCAATGAAAGGACTTTGAATATAGTGAAATCAACTTTATAAGTATAACAAACCAATAAAATTAATATGTCTCATGACAGTCTTTTCATCAAATAGAGTGCTCAGTGAAATAAAAGTGCACGTGTCTCTCAATCTCTCCAACATAAAGTGCATTGTGCTGTAATCTATAGCTTGTGCACTTTCCACCATTCATTATTCAATTTGTGCAAATCCACGTCTTGCTTTTATGTTCACCAGACTCTGTGTAGTGCCCCCCTCAAGTGTCCCCACACTCACCAAAGCCCCTTGACTCTCTGCCTTAACCTACAAGAGTCTCCATTTCCTTCAGTCCCTCTGTGTTACTTGTTAAGACTCTGTACCACTCCTCATGAAACTTGGCTGGATGAGAATTCAGGTGACTAAGGATTCTAGAAGTCTTTATCCATCCATCTTTCATTATCACAGCATATTGCTGCCATACTGGAACAGCAACCCAAAAATGTGCACAGTGAATGGTGGAACATACATGAGCTATATATTTAAGCACAGCACATTTTATGTTAGAGAGATTGAGAGACATATGCACTTTTATATCATTGAGCACTTTATTTGATAAAAAGACTGTCATGAAAAGACATATTCATTGTATTGGCTTGTTATATTGACAGTACTGATTGCACTTTATTGAAGGTCATTGCATTGGAGGATAGCGATGTGGTTCTAGTTCTGGAAATTGCATTCATTCTAGTGCCGCTGTGCATGATAGCCAATCAGCATCTAATCAGCATGTTCAATTAAGCTTTGACAATACAACGTGGAAGCTGCAGATGTAGATCTGCACCAGATTTTGCACAGGCCCATTTTAGTAAATCCCCCTAAAATGTCTGTATGGTGTTGAGTAGACCAGACAAGTTAAATATTTATGTATCTGCATCTGTAGCATGTAATTTATTACAGGTACTTGTATAGTGCTGTCAATTTACGCAGCGCTTTACATATACAGGTGTAACTCGAAAAATTAGAATATCATGCAAAAGTTCATTTATTTCAGTAATGCAACTTAAAAGGTGAAACTAATATATGAGATAGACTGATACATGCAAAGCAAGACAGTTCAAGCCGTGATTTGTCATAATTGTGATGATTATGGCTTACAGCTCATGAAAACCCCAAATCCACAATCTCAGAAAATTAGAATAGGTGCAATATTCTAGGCTCAAAGTGTCCCACTCTAATCAGCTAATTAAGCCATAACACCTGCAAAGGGTTCCTGAGCCTTTAAATGGTCTCTCAGTCTGGTTCAGTTGGAATCACAGTCATGGGAAAGACTGCTGACCTGACAGTTGTGCAGAAAACCATCATTGACACCCTCCATAAGGGGGAAAGCCTCAAAAGGTAATTGCAAAAGAAGTTGGATGTTCCCAAAGTGCTGTATCAAAGCACATTAATAGAAAGTTATGTGGAAGGGAAAAGTGTGGAAGAACAAGGTGCACAAGCAGCAGGGATGACCGCAGCCTGCAGAGGATTGTCAGGAAAAGGCCATTCAAAAGTGTTTGGGACTTTCACAAGGGGTGGACTGAGGCTGTATTCAGTGCATCAAAAGCCACCACCCACAGGACATGGGCTTCAAATGTCGTATTCCTCTTTTCAAGCCGCTCCTGAACAACAAACAACATCAGAAGCGTCTTACCTGGGCTCAAGAAAAACAGACCTGGTCTGTTGCTCAGTGGTCCAAAGTCCTCTTTTCTGTTGAGAGCAACTTTTCCATCTCATTTGGAAACCAAGGACCCAGAGTATGGAGAAAGAATGCAAGATGCTTGAAGTCCAGTGTGAAGTTTCCACAGTCTGTGTTGATTTGGGGAGCCATGTCATCTGCTGGTGTTGGTCAACGGTGCTTCATTAAGTCCAGTGTCAACGCAGCCGTCTACCAGGAGATTTTGGAGCACTTCATGCTTCCTTACGCAGACAAGCTTTATGGGGATGCTGACTTCATTTTCCAGCAGAACTTGGCACCTGCCCACACTGCAAAAAACACCAAAACCTGGTTCAATGACCGGGGGATTACTATGCTTGATTGGCCAGCAAACTCGCCTGACCTGAACCCCATAGAGAATCTATGGGCATTGCCAAGAGAAAGATGAGAGACATGAGACCGATCAATGCAGAAGCATCCTGGTCTTCCATAACACCTCAGCAGTGCCACAGGCTGATAGCTTCCATGCCACGCCGCGTTGAGGCAGTAATTGCTGCAAAAGGGGCCCAAACCAAGTACTGAGTACATATACATGCTTATACTTTTCAGAGGTCCGATATTGTTCTATGTACAATCCTTGTTTTATTGATTGCATGTAATCTAATTTTCTGAGATTGTGGATTTGGGGTTTTCATGAGCTGTAAGCCATAATCATCACAATTATGACAAATCACGGCTTGAACTATGCTATATGGTGTGAATCCTTGTGAGCTATTATGAATCCAATAGGTGTTTTAAATACTAATTATATACTAATCTTTAATGTGTGGTGCGCTGGCACTTGCACAAACTCACTTAGTGGTGTCAAATCAATATAAATGGTATTTAAAGTGCCGCGCTCCTATTATTGTGCATATGTATCTCTAAATCCACTCTACGCTTGTTAAACTCAATCAATGAATATATAAATCATATATAAATCATAATAATAATCATGAGTGATAAACCATAAATAAATCAATTCAATGAAATTATTACCAGTGAATTACCAATACACACATCATAACCTAGATGTGTGTAATGAAAGATGTTGAACCTTAATATAATGTGAATATTAAGTGAATATTGAAAATACATATAATTAGTGCCATTCTAATTATATAAACAATCCAGTAATAATTGTGCAACTATACACTCCCATGTGCACGTGCATAAGTGTGATGAATAAATAAATAATTTAAATAAAAGTCTTTATAAAGAAGTGCCAAAGTGAGGGTGATTCCTTGTTTCCTCTCGCCAGGTGTCTTATGATCTTCCTATGCGCTCACCTTTATGTTTGCCTGAAAGAATTCAGGCAAATACGCTTTTTGATCCTTCCAGGATCGATGAATAAAGGCTCTGTATTATAGATGTGCCAAGGTGTGGATGTAGGTACTCCTGTACTCTCCTCTTTCTCCTTTGTTCCACTGCTCATATATCAATTGTGAGACCAGCTTTATCTCCTTATTCCCCTCCAGGGGTCATCTCCTTCTCATTTTCCTCCTCTCACCCAGATGCAATTTGGGGGTCAGATATAGAGAAAATAAAACAAACAATGGTGCCTTATCCTTTAAAATGATGGAAATTTATTTCTGCCTGTAGCGGTATTGCACAGCTAGATACATTTCCTTGGTGGTACAGGGCGGCAAATATATCATATAACAATCCTGGGTGAGCGATCCTCAGTCTCTGCTCTCCCTCCCTGCCTGCCTCTGTCTGCAGTCAGAATTACCGAGCCTCACCGCTACCACGTCGTGACGTCAGAGCCCCTCCCCTACGCGTTGCGTCACAGGGTCACGTGACTTCATCAGGGGGATAGTGATTGGATGCCACGACTAGTAATGCCCATATATATATTGCTCGGCCGCCATCTTTGTGAAGCCCACATGGGCGCGGCCATTTTCTAGTTGATTTTTTTGTGCCTACACTGCACCTCAGTGTCTGTCCGTACAGATCCACTTGAGTGCAGGGATAGATCTGTCTGTCAGACGTGGCTGCTCGGGTCAGCTGTAATTCATCTCTCCTATTGTTACTCACAAATTACTTTGTATAAAGCTGTGTATATATCTTACTGCAGGAAAACCTTACAAATATGTACAATCTTTATTATATCTCAAAACATAAATAAATATATATAGAATCCCCTGATATTTATACTGGTACAACAAATAACAAATGAAAAAAAAATAAAAAAAATATATAGAATACATTTATATTGATGTTGGTGTAAACACTTATATCAAAGCCCCTAATATATCATTTATCAACCATCCTAATCTAGGTAATGTATGTAACTCCCACTTCACTCTCAGCTTATTTAATATTAGTATGATTGAGTATGCACCCTACCTTATGCTAAGTTTATTACAGATACTAGATATTGTCTACTCGCACGTCTATATTACTAAAAAGTTATTAAAAATATTTAAAGAATATATTAAAATGTATATTAAAAAAATTAGTAAAATAAGTATAAATATTAAATGTAGATATACTTTATTAAAATTAGGAAGTGATAATTATATTGAGAGCAATCCTCATCCTATGTTGATTTGGTAGGCTTCAGATCAAATATTGTAGCTTCTACATACTTATGCTTATTTATTACTAATGAAACATGCCAGATCGAATTCTTTGTTCAACCCATTCGGAGCTAGACAACCCATTTCGTATATCCACTTGGATTCCTTCTTACTTATTTCTCTTATTAAGTTATCTCCCCTCCAGTGTTGTACATGTTTTTCTACACCCCAAAACTCCAGAAGTCTTGCCTCTTTATTGTGATATTTCTTAAAGTTGCTATGGGCGCTAAATTCGCCCCTAGCATTGCTAATCTATATATGGCGAAATGGGAAGATGACAGTGTATTTCAGAATATGCAAGCGGGAATATTAGTATACAAAAGGTACATTGATGACCTATTGGTTATATGGAATGGAGAGAAAGAAGAACTGACTAAATTCTTTGAAGATCTAAATAGGAATGAAGCAAATATACAATTGAGTTATGTTATACATGATAGTTTTGTAAACTTTTTGGATATTCAGATATTTAAAGAAGGAACACAATTATGCACTAAAAATTATTTTAAATCAGTAGACAGAAATGCATACATCCCTATAGATAGCTGCCATCACAAAGCGTGGTTAACAAATATCCCCAGAGGCCAATTTATTAGGCTCAAAAGGAACTGCACTCAAATGAAGGATTACGTAGAACAAAGTAGAATACTATCAGAAAGATTCATACAAAAAGGGTACAAAAAAGAAACCATACAAGAAGAAAGAGAGAAAGTAGGGTTCATGGATCGTAATAAGTTGGTAGTAGATAAACAGAAAGAGAACACTGAAAAAGAGGAACTATCAGTAGTACTACAATACAATACACAGTACAAATCAGTACAGAATATCATAAAGAAACATTGGAAGATTCTAACATTAGATAAACATCTGAAGAATAATATTCCGGAAATACCAAGGTTTATATACAAAAAAGCTCCCAATATTAGAGATAATGTGGTCAAAAACCTACTTGAACCACCCACTAAAAGACACCAACTTAGTTTTTTCCAAAGAAAGGGTTTTTTTACCTGTGGCAGATGTTATAGCTGCACCAGAGTGGCAAATAACCCCAGAAGAAGATATACATTTCAGAACCCCATCAGTGGAAAAGAGTATAGCATTAAGCAATTTATATCATGTGACACAAGAGGGGTTATATATGCCTTGAAATGTCCGTGTAACCTGATATACATTGGTCGCACGAAAAGAATGTTAAGAGAAAGAATAAAAGAACACGTATATAACATCAATAGGGGGTATAAATACCACCACTTATCACGGCACTTTAAGAAATATCACAATAAAGAGGCAAGACTTCTGGAGTTTTGGGGTGTAGAAAAACATGTACAACACTGGAGGGGAGATAACTTAATAAGAGAAATAAGTAAGAAGGAATCCAAGTGGATATACGAAATGGGTTGTCTAGCTCCGAATGGGTTGAACAAAGAATTCGATCTGGCATGTTTCATTAGTAATAAATAAGCATAAGTATGTAGAAGCTACAATATTTGATCTGAAGCCTACCAAATCAACATAGGATGAGGATTGCTCTCAATATAATTATCACTTCCTAATTTTAATAAAGTATATCTACATTTAATATTTATACTTATTTTACTAATTTTTTTAATATACATTTTAATATATTCTTTAAATATTTTTAATAACTTTTTAGTAATATAGACGTGCGAGTAGACAATATCTAGTATCTGTAATAAACTTAGCATAAGGTAGGGTGCATACTCAATCATACTAATATTAAATAAGCTGAGAGTGAAGTGGGAGTTACATACATTACCTAGATTAGGATGGTTGATAAATGATATATTAGGGGCTTTGATATAAGTGTTTACACCAACATCAATATAAATGTATTCTATATATTTTTTTTATTTTTTTTTCATTTGTTATTTGTTGTACCAGTATAAATATCAGGGGATTCTATATATATTTATTTATGTTTTGAGATATAATAAAGATTGTACATATTTGTAAGGTTTTCCTGCAGTAAGATATATACACAGCTTTATACAAAGTAATTTGTGAGTAACAATAGGAGAGATGAATTACAGCTGACCCGAGCAGCCACGTCTGACAGACAGATCTATCCCTGCACTCAAGTGGATCTGTACGGACAGACACTGAGGTGCAGTGTAGGCACAAAAAAATCAACTAGAAAATGGCCGCGCCCATGTGGGCTTCACAAAGATGGCGGCCGAGCAATATATATATGGGCATTACTAGTCGTGGCATCCAATCACTATCCCCCTGATGAAGTCACGTGACCCTGTGACGCAACGCGTAGGGGAGGGGCTCTGACGTCACGACGTGGTAGCGGTGAGGCTCGGTAATTCTGACTGCAGACAGAGGCAGGCAGGGAGGGAGAGCAGAGACTGAGGATCGCTCACCCAGGATTGTTATATGATATATTTGCCGCCCTGTACCACCAAGGAAATGTATCTAGCTGTGCAATACCGCTACAGGCAGAAATAAATTTCCAAAATTGTAAAGGATAAGGCACCATTGTTTGTTTTATTTTCTCTATATCTGACCCCCAAATTGCATCTGGGTGAGAGGAGGAAAATGAGAAGGAGATGACCCCTGGAGGGGAATAAGGAGATAAAGCTGGTCTCACAATTGATATATGAGCAGTGGAACAAAGGAGAAAGAGGAGAGTACAGGAGTACCTACATCCACACCTTGGCACATCTATAATACAGAGCCTTTATTCATCGATCCTGGAAGGATCAAAAAGCGTATTTGCCTGAATTCTTTCAGGCAAACATAAAGGTGAGCGCATAGGAAGATCATAAGACACCTGGCGAGAGGAAACAAGGAATCACCCTCACTTTGGCACTTCTTTATAAAGACTTTTATTTAAATTATTTATTTATTCATCACACTTATGCACGTGCACATGGGAGTGTATAGTTGCACAATTATTACTGGATTGTTTATATAATTAGAATGGCACTAATTATATGTATTTTCAATATTCACTTAATATTCACATTATATTAAGGTTCAACATCTTTCATTACACACATCTAGGTTATGATGTGTGTATTGGTAATTCACTGGTAATAATTTCATTGAATTGATTTATTTATGGTTTATCACTCATGATTATTATTATGATTTATATATGATTTATATATTCATTGATTGAGTTTAACAAGCGTAGAGTGGATTTAGAGATACATATGCACAATAATAGGAGCGCGGCACTTTAAATACCATTTATACGGCTTGAACTATCTTGCTTTGCATGTAATGAGTCTATCTCATATATTAGTTTCACCTTTTAAGTTGCATTACTGAAATAAATGAACTTTTGCAAGATATTCTAATTTTTCGAGTTTCACCTGTATTTTGTACATTCACATCAATCCCTAACCCTCAAGGGGCTTACAATCTAAAGTCCCTAACTCACTGTCATACATACACATACTAGGGCCAGATTAGACAGGAGCCAATTTATTATAAGGAATGCAGGACAGAGTGAACTATTGCGCTAGAAATTGACTTTGGTCCTCATTTAAATAGCAACAGTTTTATATTTGTGATTTTCTAGACTTTATCATTGATTTTATAGATTACAAATTGAATACATATGTATTATTTGGTTTAAAAAAGGGCATTTTACTGTACTTTATTTTAGATATTCAGAGGAAATAGCAACAACGCAGGACATGCTAAAAATAATTTCAACCCTCCAATATTTTCACGATTCCTGAGGATTATTCCAAAAAGTTGGAATCAAAGCATCGTCATGAGAGTGGAACTCTATGGTTGTAATATTTAAAGAAATCATTGAAGTGTTCCAAATGTATGGAAAGTGGTTTGTGTTACAGTAACTACCAAGAGAAACATTTGTCTTGTTCATTTGTGGTCTGTATATTCAAACAAATGTCACCATTTGACTTATTCTTTTTTAAAAGTTTTTTTTATTTATGAAAATTGTTTTTGTGATATCTTTGGTTGTTTTTATAAAACTGCTTATTTCTATTACTGAAAATATAATCTATTAAAATGAATTTGCATTTTAGCATAAAGATATATCAATAGTCTTACTGAGATGGATAAATAAAGATTAAACAGGGTCATAATATCATTCCCTAAGGAGATTTTATCCAAAACTTCCTTTGGTGTGGGAACTAAAGGGCTAGGCATTGGGTCATGTGATCTCTCTTAAAGGGGAGGATCAGAGTTTAAATGAGCTAATTCCCTCCTTCACCAGAGACCATGTGGCGAGGTTCCTAGGCCTTCATACATATGGTCACCATTGAAGACAGCTGGGTTTAGCACTTTCTGTGGGATGGATAAATATTTCAGCTTATATACTACTGATTTCCATGAGCTAAAACAACCTGGGTTCAATTTGTGGAAGGTTTGCCAAACTACGCTGAAGTTGTGAACATTAATCCGAAGCCCACTGAAGTCAATAGGAGCTGAATCTTTACAATCAGTTCTGATCATTTCTGAGGCGAGTGCTTATAGTGAAACATTAAAAATGCACAAATCCTTTACCACTTAAAGACTGGCGTGTTAAATCCCCTTCTTGTTCAGTCCAGTTTTCAGCACTGTGATGTTTTCATTAAGAATTACTCAAATGTACCCAAATTAATTTTATGGGTTTTTTTTTAGACAGATAGAGCTTTCTTGTGGTGATAATTATTCATGCTATGTTTATATCTTTTATTTTTTTCTATATAAAGGAAAAAGACTGAACATTTCCCTTAGTTTCTGCTATACAACTTTGCAAATAAATAATCTTTCTACATAAATGTAGCCAAAAATGTATTCTGCTACATATCTTTGGTAAAAATAACCCAAATAGGTGCATATTATTCATTCTGTGTGAAAGTTAAAGTCTACAAACTATGGTATACAGTATACTGTGGAGCAGTTGTTTTTCAACTTTTTTCCAGTCAAGGCACCCTTTAAAATGGTGGACAAAACTCAAGGCACCCCATTCTAAAATGTAAAAAATGAAACTAATAGTTTTACATAAAACACAGCAACATTCACATATGTAGGACACCCAACATTGGAGGCCATTTATTCTTTCAAAGCAACCACACCTTTGCACACTGGTACTGATTAGTATCCCAATGTTTCTCTTCTCCCTCAACTTCCCTCCCTCAGTCAGCTAATGTGAACCTGGGGCAAGGGAGGGGCAAACAAGGATGCTGTGCAGGCACCCACTGTCCTTATCAAGCAATGTCATCATTGCTTGTTAGGATGTGAGTGGCTGGAGGGTTGTAATGATGCACTGTGAAAACCTATGGCTTTGTGTAACTAAAGGGCAGGCTTCATCCAACTGATGGCTTGTATACAATTTTTGGGGAATATTCAAGGCCCCCTGAAGAACCCTGAAGGCATCCTGGTTGAAAAAGGCTGCCGTAGAGTACATTGTCAATCTCATTTCTTGAGGCCCTAACGAGCCAGAACAATACAAATACCCTCAAAAACCCCTTTTTGAAAGGTTATTTCTTACAAAAAGCATGGGTATTCTTATGATTACACACCAAAACACATTCTTTAACTCCTCCAAAGTATAGGGATACCACAAGTGTGAGACCTTTTGCTACTGAGATGCATAGAGGAGCTAAAAAGCCAAGAAGCATCTTCAGGCTTACAAGGAACATACATTTTGTATCTGATTTCCAACTACCTATCACAGTTCTTGATACCCTGAAATGCCAGAACAGGATAAACACCTGAGCCTACATCCAAAACACATTCTGCAATTTCTCTTGATTATGAGGACACCACATATGTAAAACGTTTTTGCAGCCTAGCCGCATAATGGGGCTCAAAATCCATGGAGCATTTTCAAGCTTTCAAAGTGCATAAATTACGCATTTACAGTGTTTTAATTTCCAGGTCAGGTTAGTAGAAACACCCACAAAATGACCTCATTCTGGAGAGTAAACACCCCAATTTTTTAAGGGGCATGTGAAAATGCATGTGTTTTTACACAAAATTGTAAATTAATAAGATATTTCTACCACACAGCGTGAGCATACCTAAATGTACACCCCAAAACACATTCTACAACTCCTTCTGAGTATGGAAAGTCCAAATGTGTGAGACTCTGTCAATGTTTGGACTGATTATATACCAGACTTTGTATCTTGTGTACTACAAAAGTAACCAGCAGTGTATCAAAACAGTGTACAGTAATAATCGCCTCTGCACAAGTGGTCAGGGAATTTAGCTTAGTGTAGTGTCACCTATAACAGTCCCCATTGCTGTAAACCAGCGTTTTTCAACCACTGTGCCGCGGCACACTAGTGTGCCGTGAGATATTGTCTGGTGTGCCGTGGGAAAAATTCCAATTTCATCTGTAACATGTGGCTTCGGCTCACAAATAGACCAATCATTAGAATCTAATGATTCAGTGGTCGGCAAGCCGCGGCTCGCGAGCCACATGCGGCTCTTTACCCAGTCTAATGCGGCTCTTCTGTGTGCCGGGCGCCTGCTCCCCTCCCTCCTCTCGGTCGGCCGCTCCCCTGCCTCCTCTCGGTTGGCAGCCCCAAAAGTCCGCGCGGACCTTTTAATCCGGCTTGCGGATGTGGCTGTCAGGATGTGTGTAGGCGGGGCAGCGTGCCGAACGTGAGGGGAGGGGAGCTAGGCTCCTCTCACAGTCCGCCCTGAAGACCCGAACGGCGCGGGAAGACAGCGAGAGGAACGCAAAAGGTAAGTGAATTGACACGGGGGACTTGGCTTACTAGAAGGGGGGGGGGGAATAGTACTGTGGGGGATGAAATACTATATGAGGGATGAATTACTTTATGAGGGATGAAATACTATATGGGGGGATGAAATACTATATGGGGGATGAATTACTATATCAGGGATGAATTACTATATGAGGGATGAAATACTATATGGGGGGATGAAATACTATATGGGGGGATGAAATACTATATGGGGGGATGAATTACTATATGAGGGATGAAATACTATATGGGGGGATGAAATACTATATGAGGGATGAAATACTATATGGGGGATGAATTACTATATGAGGGATGAATTACTGTATGAGGGATGAAATACTATATGGGGGGATGAAATACTATATGAGGGATGAAATACTATATGAGGGGATGAAATACTATATGGGGGGATGAAATACTATATGGGGGATGAAATACTATATGAGGGATGAAATACTATATGAGGGATGAAATACTATATGAGGGATGAATTACTATATGAGGGATGAAATACTATATGGGGGGATGAAATACTATATGGGGGGATGAAATACTATATGGGGGGATGAAATACTATATGAGGGATGAATTACTATATGAGGGATGAAATACTATATGGGGGGATGAAATACTATATGGGGGGATGAAATACTATATGAGGGATGAATTACTATATGGGGGGATGAAATACTATATGAGGGATGAATTACTATATGAGGGATGAAATACTATATGAGGGATGAAATACTATATGGGGGGATGAAATACTATATGAGGGATGAAATACTATATGGGGGGATGAAATACTATATGAGGGATGAAATACTATATGAGGGATGAATTACTATATGGGGGATGAAATACTATATGAGGGATGAAATACTATATGGGGGATGAAATACTATATGGGGGATGAAATACTATACGGGGGATGAAATACTATACGGGGGATGAAATACTATACGAGGGATGAAATACTATACGGGGGATGAATTGCTATGGGGGATGAATTACTATATGGGGGATGAATTACTATGGGGGATGAATTACTATATGGAGGATGAATTACTATATGGGGGATGAATTACTATATGGGGGATGAATTACTATGGGGGATGAATTACTATGGGGGATGAATTACACTATGGGGGATGAATTACACTATGGGGGATGAATTACTATATGGGGGATGAATTACTATGGGGGATGAATTACTATATGGGGGATGAATTACTATATGGGGGATTAATTACTATGGGGGATGAATTACTATATGGGGGATTAATTACTATGGGGGATGAATTACTATGGGGGATGAATTACTATATGGGGGATTAATTACTATGGGGGATGAATTACTATGGGGGATGAATTACTATATGGAGGATGAATTACTATGGGGGATGAATTACTATATGGGGGATTAATTACTATGGGGGATGAATTACTATATGGGGGATTAATTACTATGCTTACTATGGGGGAATATTACTATACTTACTATGGATGACACATACACATCATTCATCTACTCTTGGTCCGGCCCCCGGGTCCAATTATAAAATACTTTATTATTTCATAATAAAGTAATTATAAAATAATTTCTTTGTGTTTGATTCCTATTCAAGAGAATTACTTTATATATAGTCAATATAGGCACAGAGGTAAATTTTTTTAACATTTTCTAATGGTGGTGTGCCTCGTGATTTTTTTCATGAAAAAAGTGTGCCTTTGCACAAAAAAGGTTGAAAAACACTGCTGTAAACTATGCAAGCCTAGCCTATTGGCTGCCCCAGGAAAGCCATGTTCAATGACCAGGAAGTACAGGAGGCTGAACAAATGGTGAATGTGGTTCCAGGAGTACAACTGTCCGCAGGGGATGGCTGGAACTAGTATCTCAAATGAATATAGACAGTGGGATGTGAAGATGGGTCAGTTCATGCAATAGGCAGATACATAGTCAATAAACAGGCAAAGGATTGGTCCAGGCAGCAGTTAGAAACAAGGTCAATAAAAAGGCCAAGGTCAGTACAGGCAGCAGGCAGAAGCACTGCTGTGTCAGTGATCAGAAACATTGTTGCTGACTGCACTGGCTCTGGTGACACTTTTCTGATGTGGCATTGATCAGGGACACTATTTATTGCTGTACAGGTTCTGGTGACACTGGCACTGGTGTGGCTAGTGATCAGGAACATTGTTGCTGGCTGTTTTATTCTGGTGACATTGCCACTGGTATAGCAGTGATCAGTAACACTGCTGATGGCTAACACTGGTCTAGTGACACCGGGGCAGGTGTGGAAGTGTTCAGGAACACTGTTGCTGGCTTACACTCTTCTAATAAAACTGGGACCGGTGTGATGGTGAATAGGAATAAGCTCCAGCATGTTCACCAATGTGACACTGTACTGCTCCAGGATTGTGATCATTTTTTTCACACATTGAATGTTTATTATAGTGCTTAATTCTGTAGGAAACATTTTGTTTCCTCTCACAACCAATCACTGTGAGATGAAACACAGTAAAGGCTGCAGCATGAAATGTGATCACTGTGATTGGTCATAGAGATGAAATGGTACAGGGCCAGTTTATTTGGCCTTGTACCCTGAACTGTGATCCTCTCTGTCTGATCAGGTGCGCAGCTGCATGCACTAGAGGACGCACAAGAGAATGGGGAGTGGGAGGATGTTTAAGGTCACACTACTACCAGCCGTAACCTCCGCAACCTTAACCCTGCCCCCCTCCACTCTGCAGCTGATCAACTCCACGACAGCATCCTCCCCCTGTCCTGCCCCGACTTGGCTATGACTGCCTACAACAACGCGCTGTCAACAGCCCTTGACTCACTAGCACCTTTAACCACATGCAACATCAGACCCCGACCACTCCAGCCCTGGCAGACTGATCACACCAAAACCCTCAAACGACACAGTCGTGACTATGGCGCAAAACCAAATCCCAACAAGCCTTCACCCGCTACAAATCTGACTTCCACACCTACACCTCCTCCCTCCACGCAGCCAAGCAAGCCTACTTCCTGACCCTCATCAAGGCCCTCTCCTCCAATCCTCGCCGACTCTTCTCCACCTTCAACTCTTTACTCTCGCCACCCCCACCTCCACCCAGCACCTCACTCACTGCCCTTGAGATTGCCAATCACTTCAAAAACAAGATTGACACAATTCGCAAGGACATCGCCGCAACTCACATGCCCTCTCAACCCGTCCCCTCTCACACAGCTACCCCCTCATCCCCCCTCTCCCTCGACATAACCCGCAGGGACTTCGTCGCTGCTCAAACTCCCTCCAACCCCGTTCCCCCTCACTCAACTACCCCCTCATCACCTCTCTCCCACGGCCCCACCACTGCTCTGACCTCCACTTCCACCCCACCCTACATTCCTCATACTGAAGCCCCCCAAACACTCCGCACCTTTGACCTTACTACCATCGAGGACGTCTCCAAGATCCTCTCTGATGCCCGCCTCACCACCTGCCCCCTCAAACCTATCCCCTCACAACTCCTACGAACTCCCTCCCCCTCCATCCTATGCTCCCTCACCCACATCTTTAATCTCTCCCTCTCCTCTGGCACTTTCCTCTCCCCTCTGAAACATGCACACATCACCCCCATACTTAAAAAGCCCTCCCTGGACCCCAATGATCCGAACAACCTCAGACCCATCTCCCTGCTCCCATTTACATCTAAACTCCTCAAGCGCCTAGTCTACACCCACCTAAGCTCTCACCTCAACGACAAAAACCTCCTCGACCCCCTACAGTCTGGCTTCCGTCCCCTACATTCCACCGCAACTGCCTTACTCAAACTCTCCAATGACCTGCTAACCGCCAAAGCTAATGGCCACTATTCAGTGCTCCTACTCCTTGACCTCTCTGCGGCCTTCGACACAGTCGACCACCCCCTCCTCCTCAAAAAACTACACTCCCTCGGCCTCAGAGATTCTGCTCTCTCCTGGCTCTCATCCTACCTGTCACAACGCTCTTTCAGCGTTACCTATAATGCTACCACCTCCCCCTCACTCCCCCTCTCTGTTGGGGTCCCTCAAGGCTCTGTCCTTGGGCCCCTTCTCTTCTCCATCTACACCTCCTCCCTTGGCCAACTCATACACTCTCATGGCTTCAACTACCACCTCTATGCCGACGACACACAAATCTATCTCTCAACCCCCCACCTCACCCCCTCGGTCTCCGCCCGAATCACACACCTACTGAGCGACATATCAGACTGGATGTCGCTCCACTTCCTTAAACTGAACCTCTCCAAAACTGAGTTTCTTGTCTTCCCCCCAGCCCGGACACCACCCCCCATTGACTTCTCCGTCACATCCAACAACGCCACCATCAAACCCGCCCCACAGGCCTTGGTGTCATTCTGGACTCCAACCTATCCTTCCAGCCCCAAGTCCAATCTTTACCAAACTCGTGCAGACTCCACCTCCGCAACATCGCCAAAATACGCACGTTCCTAACCCCAGAAACCACTAAACAGCTCATCCATTCCCTCATCATATCACGACTCGACTACTGCAACTCCCTCCTCACTGGCCTGCCTCGCCGCTGGCTATCCCCACTTCAGTCGATCCTGAATATGGCTGCCAGACTCATTCACCTTTCCAACCGCTCCATCTCCGCCACCCCCCTCTGCCAATCCCTCCACTGGCTTCCGATTGCGCAACAGATCAAATTCAAAATCCTAACACTGGCGTACAAAGCTGTCCACCATACTGCCCCGTACTACATCACTGACCTAATATCCAAGTACCGCCCAGCACGCACACTCCGTTCCTCACAAGACCTTCTTCTCTCTAGTTCCCTGGTCTCCTCCTCCCATTGCGCTTCTGGTGAGTGCAATCATACAGCAAACCCTTATTACGGAGTCACGTGCATGGAGATTTTACAGAATACTTTGGACTTTCATTTATTCATCATTATTTATAAGTGTATCACTACAATTATCTGTTTGAAACTATTCACTATTGCCACCACTGGAAATTCCAGTCACTAATTATCTTGTCAACATCTGACGATACACTATATGTTCTGTGGTCACTCCAGCGCTCAATAATTTTGCGCTTCACTTATATATATATTGTCACTTTCAATAATTAAGCACTGCATTATTTATTTATTTAAGTCACATTTCAGGATATAGGAGATCATCCTTTGATGCTAGCTGCTTGAAATAATTGTGCACTTGCTTGTTGCCTATTTAAGTAAAAAAAAAAAAAACTCATAGATGGGCATCTTATTGAACCCAATATACAGGGATATGGGAAGTGGTAAAGACATAAATACACACCCACAGAGGTTGAAATGGATGGACTGATGTCTTTATTATCTTACCAACTAAGTAACTATGTAATTTTATATATATATATATATATATATATATATATATACACACAGTTGTGTTCAAAATAATAGCAGTCAGACATCACTAACCTGATCAATCACTTTTTTTGGTAGAAATTATATCTCTACATGGCAAATAATTTACTAGCAGGTGTAGTAGAGTAATAGAAATCCAACAGACCAACAGTCATGACATGCATGCTGCTGATTCTGTGTAATTGAATCACTAATTGAAAGGGGCAGGTTCAAAATAATAGCAGTGTGGAGTTCTATTAGTGAGGTCATTCATTCTTTGAAAAACAGGTGACAATTATTGCCCTTATTTAAGGAAGGAAGGCAGCAAATGTTGTACATGCTGGTTACAGTGCATTTCTCTCTGAAATTCTGAGGAAAATGGGTCGTTCCAGACATTGTTCAGAAGAACAGCATACCTTGATTAAAAATTTGATTGGAGAGGGGAAAACATATAAAGAAGTGCAGAAAATGATAGGCTGCTCAGCTAAAATGATCACAAATGCTTTAAAATGGCAACCAAAACCTGAAAGACGTGGAAGAAAGCGAAAAACTACCATTCCAATGGATAGAAGAATAGCCAAAATGGCAAGGACTCAGCCAACAATCAGCTCCAGGAAGATCAAAGAAGGTCTAAAGTTATCTGTGAGTACTGTTACAATTAGAAGACACCTATGTGAAGCCAAGCCCCCGCAAAGTCCCACTGTTGAAAAAAAGACATGTGCTGAAGAGGTTACAATTTGCCAGAGAGCACATTGACTGGCCTAAAGAGAAATGGCGCAACATTTTGTGGACTGATGAAAGTAAGATTGTGGTTTTCAGGTTTAGTGGCCGGAGACAGTTTGTCAGACGACCCCCAAACACTGAATTCAAGCCACAGTACACTGTGAAGACAGTGAAGCATGGTTGCGCAAGCATCATGATATGGGGATGTTTCTCAAACTACGGTGTTGGGCCTATTTATCGCATACCAGGGATCATGGATCAGTTTGAATACATCAGAATACTTGAAGAGGTCATGCTGCCTTATGCTGAAGAGGAAATGTCCTTGAAATGGGTGTTCCAACAAGACAACGACCCCAAACACACCAGTAAACGTGCAACATCTTGGTTCCAGACCAACAAGATTGACATTATGGAGTGGCCAGCCCAATTCCCGGATCTTAATCCAATAGAAAACTTGTGGGGTGACATCAAAAATGCAGTTTCTGAGGCAAAACCAAGAAATAGAGAACTGTGGAATGTAGTCCAATCATCCTGGGCTGGAATACCTGTTCACAGGTGCCAGAAGTTGGTTGACTCCATGCAACACAGATGTACAGCAGTTCTCAGAAACAGTGCTTATACAACTAAATATTCATTAAGTGATTCAAAGGAAAGCAAAATCTTCAAACATTTTTCAGTTTATATAGTGAATGTTTGAGTTTGTAAAGAAGAATACAAACACTGCTATTTTTTTGAACAGTCTAATATTCACTTTTCTTCAATTTTTTTAGAGGAACAACACAAATTTGATATATTTTTCTTCATGTATTGATTTGGATAGAATGTGTAGTGTTCCCAATGCATTTGTGTGTATGGAAATAAAAGCTATTAGAAGGATTTTGAGCTTTATTCACTTTTTTCAACACTGCCATTATTTTGAACACAACTGTATATATATATATATATATATATATATATATATTTATTATTCCCTTTACTCGCCACCCACTGACAAGAGATGCCAAATCAGTCCTCCTCAGACTGACACCACTGCTGCATTGACATTTTTCCTTATAGTGACATTATCAACAAAGTGGCATTTTTTCCCGTTCAGCGATACCACCAACACAGGCATGTTTCCTTCCAGGGACATCAGCAATGCGCGGGTATTTTTTAAAATCATACCGGCATTTCTTTCTTCACAACTGTTAAACCCATACTGTGGGACAGTATGTTCTTCAATTCACTGGAGTGTGCCACAACTATTTTTGTCATTCAAAATAGCACAGCATGTTGCTATTAGCCTCACCCCCTGCTCCATTCACAACCTCACAGCCACTCACTCTAGCCTTGGAAAAGGTGAGTACAGCAGCACTGCCACTGGTCAAGGTTAATAGAAAGTATACATCTCTTCCACAGGGTGCCAGCTAAACACAGGAGTTGAAAACTATTTTAGCAAATATCTGAATCATGTATTGAGAAGTAGAACTTTGGACTGAATTTGCACTAATCACAAGTCAATATTCTAAAGCTGTTGATATTATACGCACCATAGATAAGCATACATGTGCAAAATATCCAAAATGTGGATATTCAGATTTGGCTCATATATGTAAGCCTTTACTATCTATGCAATCCAAGTGGTTTCAAACATTATTTTAAGTGGTATTAAACCCAAAAGCAAAGATTTATTATATTACAGCTTATCAATTCATAGATGGGATGGCTGCATTAGTTTTCTTTCTCTTATTTTCACCTAGTGATCCCACCAGTAAGTCTGTTGTTTTTTAAAAGAACAAGCTGTCCAGCAGAATGTAACAGTTACAGAGATGAGACAAACCATTTAACACCTAAGGGGATGCTTACAATGATCAGCTTTTATTTATGTAAAATCTTTATCCCGAAAGGAAAAAAAACAGCTGTAACTGCCTATAAGCCCTCATGCACACTGGACGTTTTGATAACGCTGGTAACGTTAGCTGTGTAAAGTCACGTTCAAAACTTGAGTTTTTCAGCTTTTTTTAATGGATTTGCATTAGCGTTTTCTGCATTTGTGTTTTTTAGGGGTTTTTTTTACCAAAGAAAAAACTTTTTTTTGGTCACAAAAGTCCAAAACCGCTGGTTTGTAACGTTTTACTGCATTTTGCCACGTTTTTTAGCATTAGAGCATTTTTACAGCTAAAAAACTCCTCTAGAAACCCACTAGTCCTGGGGTAATTCTTCCAGCCAAAAAATGTTGATTACAGTCTATGTGTGCATGGACACATAGGATAACATGCTGGGGGGTTTACTGGCTGTAAAAAAAATGTCAAAAGACAAAAACAGCCGCTGTAAAAACGTCAAGTTTGCATGAGGACTTAAGTATTAGCTGGTGCTTGGCTTCAATATGTTAGTGTATCTAAGTCTGCTAGTGCAGATCGACAATGCTGCTGTCCAAATGTGCCCCCTGTGCTCCTTCATTCAGAGTGGGGGCAATCCAATACAGGAGGTGTGTTACTGGCCCGATCACCAGGTGAAAACAGAGGGTAAAAAGTCTAAAAAAGAAAACTAATGTAGTCACCACATCTAATGGTTTGAAAGCTGCCATATATTACATTTTTGGTTTGGGGTTTAATGTTGCTTTAACCACACGCTTAATATTCAGTACAATAAAAAACACGCCTAATTTTTACTGTGATGTGCTTTTCACCCCTCATCTTTATACAGGTCTGCTATATTCAGAAAACAACCCTGAGCGAAAGTATACAGTATATTCAAGGCTGAAAAGTCACAGGGTCCAGTCTAGCACACAGATTTGATCGCCATCAGCTGGGGATTTAGGGTTCTGTTTATGCAAGTTTTCAATTTAATTTTTTCATGTTTCTATTGGTTTAACTCAATAGACATGTCTTTTTTTTAACCAACTGGCTATGTGGGTATCCTTTCATATTTCAATTTTATACAATCCTCAAAGCTCCAGCTTAGCCAAGCTGCTGTTCATTTTCAGTAATGCAGTATAGTTTCATTACTGGATATAAAACAATAGAATAGGAAAAATAGATATGAATTAAAGCAGTTTTATCTTTACAAAATGTGATTTAACGTACAGATGTTATAGTGAAGCAGTTGTTATACATGACTCTCTAACCTCAGGGCCATATCTGTAAATTTACCAAAAATGACCACCAGTAACAGTTGTCGGGTCATTACCACAATGGTTACATCTCCATAATTTCTATTATGAAGATGAAAACAAAGCGCAATGATGTAGGTTTTCTGAATCACGCACATTGCACTCCGCCAGTAAATGCTGGTAAATAGAAGATGCAAGGGGAAGGGGAGGAGGAGCAGCTTGTATGTTGTATGCATGTATATGCATGTGTATACAGTGAGGAACAGAAGTATTTGAACACCCTGCGATTTTGCAAGTTCTCCCACTTAGAAATCATGGAGGGGTCTGAAATTCACATTGTAGGTGCATTCCCACTCTGAGAGACAGAATTTAAAAAAAAATCAGGAAATCACATTGTATGATTTTTAAAGAATTTATTTGTCTTGCACTGCTGAACATAAGTATTTGAACACCTAAGAAAGAGCAAGAATTCTGGCTCTCAAAGACCTGTTACTGTGCCTTTAAAAAGTCCACCTCTACTCCACTCATTAATCTAACTTAGTAGCACCTGTCTGAGCTCTTTAACCTCCCTGGCGGAATGATTATTTCAGATTTTTTGTGCTGAAAGCGGTACCATTATTTTGCATGGAAATATGTAGTTTTTTTATTGTAGGCTGTAATTTTTAGGAATAACTCACTGAAATCTGTCTGAACAAGAGTCTATTAAACATCCCGGGTATGATAAAATTTGAAACACGAAATCATAAATTATAATTTAATAAATAATCATAAAAAATAATAATATAATAATAATACATTTAATTCAATAATATAATCAAACCAAAAACACTGAAATTTGAAATAGAGCGCCAAGTTTGCACATTGCTGAGCAAATTCGCAAAATCGTTTTCAGTGTCTGATGAGGAATTTCCCCCACGAATCATTATCACGCCAAGATCACTGCAAGTGGTTCTGATTTAATATCGCTGTTCTCTAGCTGATCTAAACCCGCTTTTGACCTAAAGGGACACTTTTTTGGATGCCATGGACTTTTCTCAGTTTCCAGGCAGAAAGAACAGAAAAAATGCAGGCAGGGCACAGGACAAAGCACTCGGGACAAAATGTATGTGAAATGGGTTGAAACAGCAATGTTTTACTATGTAAAATTTGTTTTGAAAAAAATGACATTTTTAAAAATTTTAAAATTTCCCGCCGCCGGCGGCGCCCGTACGTCCCAACATCACAGGGACTGGAACACAGAAGCCGGATGCCGGCATCGGCCGGAGGAGATGGCCGGGGACGCTGCAGGGGACACATCGCAGGACCGCATGACAAGGTAAGCTCTGCAGGGAATCCCTATGCAGCGCCAAATGGTAAGCCCGAGTGTAGCTCGGGGTTACCGCTTTTGGTACTGACATTTTACCCCGAGCTACACTCGGGAATACCGCTAAGGAGGTTAAAGACACCTGTCCACCCCACAGTCAGTCAGACACCAACTACTACCATGGGCAAGACCAAAGAGCTGTCAAAAGACACCAGAGACAAAATTGTGGACCTCCACAAGGCTGGAAAGGGCTACGGGGCAATTGCCAAGCAGCTTGGTGAAAATAGATCAACTGTTGGAGCAATTGTTAGAAAATGGAAGAGGCTAAAGATGACTGTCAGTCTCCCTCGGACTGGGGCTCCATGCAAGATCTCACCTCGTGGGGTATCACTGATGATAAGAAAGGTGAGCAATCAGCCCAGAACTACAAGGGAGGAGCTGGTCAATGACATGAAGAGAGCTGGGACCACAGTTTCAAAGGTCACTGTCGGTAGAACACTACGCCGTCATGGTTTCAAATCATGCATTGCACGGAAGGTTCCCCTTCAAGTCATCACATGTCCAGGCCCGTCTGAAGTTTGCCAATGACCATCTGGATGATCCAGAGGAGGCATGGGAGAAAGTCATGTGGTCAGATGAGACCAAAGTAGAACTTTTTGGTCTAAACTTCACTCGTCGTGTTTGGAGGAAAAAGAAGGATGAGTCGCATCCCAAGAACACCATCCCTACTGTGAAGCATGGGAGTGGTAACGTCATGCTTTGGGAGTGCTTTTCTGCGAAGGGGACAGGACGACTGCACTGTATTAAGGAGAGGATGAATGGGGCCATTTATTGTGAGATTTTGAGCAACAACGTCCTTCCCTCAGTCAGAGCATTGAAGATGGATTGTGGCTGGGTCTTCCAACATGATAACGACCCGAAGCACACAGCCAGGATAACCAAGGAGTGGCTCCGTAAGAAGCATATCAAAGGTTCTGGAGTGGTACAAAGAGGTACATAAAAGCATGGGTAAGCGAGTTTGGGGTGGAGTAACTGGACTTGCCTGCACAGAGTCCTGACCTCAACCCGGTAGAACATCTTAAGGATGAATTACAGACCTTCTCGTCTGACATCAGAGCCTGATCTCACAGATGCGCTTCCGCGAGAATGGTTAAACATTCCCATAGATACACTCCTAAACCTTGTGGACAGCCTTCCCAGAAGAATTGTAGCTGTTACTCAATATTGAACCCTACGGACTAAGACTGGGATGCCATAAAAGTTCATGTGCGTGTAAAGGCAGGCATCCCAATACTTTTGACAATATAATGTATATGCTCCTGACTCCAAATGTATGTACATTACATACACCTGATCCCCCAAACTCTGTATTTACAAACCTGAACCCCCCCCCTGCACTATGTACACTGCTCAAAAAATTAAAGGAAAACCTTGAAAGCACATCAGATCTCAATGGGGAAAAATATCACGCTGGATATCTATACTGATATGGACTGGGTAATGTGTTAGGAACGTAAGGATGCCCCATCGTTTCATGGAAATTAAAATTATCAACATACAGAGGACTGAATTCAAAGACACCCCGAAAATCAAAGTGAAAAAATTATGCAGCAAGCTAGTCCATTTTGCTAAAATTTCATTGCAGCAACTCAGAATGGTACTCAGTAGTTTGTATGGCCCCCATGTGCTTGTATGCATGCCTGATAATGTCGGGGCATGCTGCTAATGAGAGGATGGATGGTGTCCTGGGGTATTTCCTCCCAGATCTGGACCAGGGCATCACTGAGCTCTTGGACAGTCTGAGGTGCAACCTGGAGGCGTCAGATGAACCAAAACATGATATCCCAGAGGTGTTCTATTGGATTTAGGTCAGGCAAGCGTGGAGGCCATTCAATGGTATCAATTCCTTCATCCTCTAAGAACTGCCTGCATACTCTTGTCACATGAGGCCGGGCGTTGTCGTGCACCAGGAGGGATCCAGGACCCATTTCACCAGTGTAGGGTCTGACAATGGGTCCATCGATTTCATCCCAATAACTAATGGCAGTCAAGGTGCCATTGTCTAGCCTGTAGAGGTCTGTGAGTTCCTCCATGGATATGCCTCCCCAGACCATCACTGACCCACTACCAAAACGGTCATGCTGAACGATGTTACAGGCAACATAATGTTCTCCACGGCTTTTTCAGACCCTGTCATGACTGTCACATGTGCTCAGGGTGAACCTACTCTCATCTGCTGATAAGCACAGAGTGCCAGTGGTGGCAAATGCCAATTGAGCTATATGATGACGGGCACTGAGCACAGGGCTCAATAGAGGACGTCGGGCCCTCAGGCCACCCTCATGAAGAATGTTTCTGATTGTTTGGTCAGAGACATTCACACCAGTGGCCTGTTGGAGGTCATTATGTAGGGCTCTGGCAGTGCTCATCCTGTTCCTCCTTGCACAAAGGAGCAGATACCTGTCCTGCTGATGGGTTAAGGACCTTCTACAGCCCTGTCCAGCTCTCCTAGAGTAACTGCCTGTCTCCTGGAAACTCCTCCATGCTCTTGAGACTGTGCTGGGAGACACAGCAAACCTTCTGGCAATGGTACATATTGATGTGCCATCCTGAAGGAGTTGGGTCCTCTGTAGGGTCCAGGTAGGTTTTAAGCCCCATTGCTCAGCCCCCTATTTGATCCATATTCACAGTAATTCTGATTTTCAAAAGGTTCCCAGATATGCTCATGGGCCATGTCAAAGTTATACATTCTATACCTCCTGTAGTTACCCCCAGTGGATTAACTTTTTTACTGTTTATTTTCAATATATTCCAACTTAAGCTGTTCATATAACCTTAATAGGTGGCAAATACATTTACTTGAACATGCAGAAAAGTACAAACCATTATTAATCATACATTTAGTTGCTAGTGAACATTGTTTGTTTCCAGATGAAAATCCTCAAACCTGTGGAATTTTGTAGTAAAATGGGTAATCCCCAGAGTTAAGGTTGCGCGTTCACTGTAGTAAACTATACAATTCACATTTTACAAATATTGCATTTAATATATATATATTATGACCAGGTACTAGTCAGCAAACATTCCCAAAATAACACGAAACACACATAAAATAAAGGTATATTGTATAATTTTATTTTTATGACAGTTTTCTATAAATATACACATAACTGTACATAACACATAACTGTACATAAAAGCAAATTAAATGAAAGCTCCATCCAACTCTTTTTGTTTGGCTTTGAGTGACATGGAACAGTGCCTGATCTCCCATCGGGTCCCTGGTCTTGTCTGTGACCCTGGGGAGTATATCCTTACTTACACCCAATCAATGTCAAAGCTACTGCTTAAGGGAAATTGAGCTTGGTTGCCTCAACAAGAGTGAACTCTTTGTACATTGCTTAAAAAAAAATGCAAGGGCATGCTAGGTAAAAATGATAGTGTGGAGTTCCATTTAGGATTTCCATAGGAAATAATTCAGAACCTCACAGAGGTGAAATATCAGTAAAAATCATGGAAAATTCTCTAACTATGACTAGGTATAACAAGCCAAATCTAAAGCATATCTGTAAGATCACAGTGTTGTGGGGCAGACTGGAAATTATGTAAAACTTCCTTTTACTTTTTATATTATGTCAATGCTAGGAAATTTGTAAAGACATTTGAACATTTTAGGACCACCATTCAAGCTACCAAGAATCGGAACTTCTAAACCTAGCTCCTAATCCACACCTGATCATTTTCTTTAAACCATTATTCTTGCAATCTCACCAATAACATCTTCATTGACTAACTAGTGAACCGATACCTATTCAGGCTTGTTTCCTGATAAGTGATTCTCTTTTAGAATGTGATTCACAAATTATATGAAAGGCATTACTAACTCAGAAATATCCACGAATCTCAACAGCCAAAGATTTTAATATGTTATTAACAGCTACTGTATGTATTTAAAGCCAAACTTCGGGAAATGTATTATTTCCCTCTTGCAGTGGGGCTGCGTCCACACTGCAGGGTTCATCTGTTTAGGTCTAGGGGCATAGAAAAGAAAATTTACTTATCCGATCCACTGCTTCTCTGTGCTGCTAGACCAATCCTCATATCATATTCTCCCCCATGCTTCAGCAATCTAATGTCCTGATGTCATCAAGACCAATGCAGAGTGCATAGCTGAGGGACAGTTCACTGCTGGAGCAAGGGGGAGTGTTGTCTGCCAGGAGGAATGGAGGATCAGATAAGTTAAATTCTTTTACATTTCCCCAGACCTAAATAAGCAGTTAACCCTTGTCATGCAGGCACAGCCCCACTGCAAGGAGGGATTATTAGATTTCTGAGAGTTGGGACTTTTAAGGAAACAATTTTAACTACTACCAGCAATTTCCTAAATCAATTCTAATATTGGCCTCTAGTAATCCCCTGCACAGCTAGACTGGGAGGGGAAGCATTTAAAGCCAATCAAGCTCCCCTGCAATTCATTTTGCTGTTAATCTTAACACAGGGAAGATGTGTACAGTAGATGACATCACATAGACAAACACACTACTGTGTAGGGCTCTAGATCAAGGCTGTGTGATTTAAAAGTACCCTATCACTAAGTCCCAGTGGGTGTAGTGAAATTCATCAGTGTATGTGGTTTGGTGGAGACATGTGGGTTGAGGTGGCTCCTTATCATTTATTCACCTTGGCTGGTTGGGAGTAGCTGTGATCCTTTCCTCTTTACATTTACTAGCTGTTTGGATTGGCATCAGGACAAGCCTAAACCTCATGCTCTGGGAAACAGGGATATTTATTTATTTCAGGTACTTATATAGTGCCATCAGTTTATGGAGCACTTTACATATATATTGTACATTCACATCACTCCTTAACCCTCAAGAAGCTTATAATCTAAGGACCCTAACTTACATTCATACATAAACATACTAGGGACAATTTAGACAGGGTCCAATCAACCTACCAGCATGTCTTTGGGAGGAAACTGGAGTACCCAGAGGAAACCCACACAGACAGAACATGCAAACTCCATGTAGGTGGTGCTGTGGTTGGTATTCGAACCAGTGTCCCTCGTACTGCCAGGTGGAAGTGCTAACCATTTAGCCACTGTGCTGCCCATGCTTTCACCTCTACTTTGAGTGGCTCCAAAAGCAATATATGTCACTATATTTTTTTGATGACTAACAATAGCCACATTTTTTTCTCTTGTTCTGGACAGAGTAGAGAATAATTATAATTTTTGGCACGTTTGTTTTTTCACCTCACTTGGGGTTTTTTTCCCCTCATTCCCTGAGACTCCCATAGAAGAAATAGAGGTACAGTTGTCACTGGGACAGGAATGTTCAGACAATAAAAAGCACCATGAAATGTTCTAACTCTTAATCACTGCACCAAAAAGTTGTTTTTGTCTGCATCCCCACTGGGAAGCTTTCCCTTCTCTTTGACCACTGACAATTGATTATTTTTGTTCATAATAATGTAGCTAAAAAGGCTAATGCCCATTCACTTGTGTCTCTAACAACTTCTGCAGGTCCAGAGAAAAGCAAAGCAAAACCACCTTTGCAACTACTGGGAATTTTACCTCATTGGAGGTAAGCAAATTCATGACCCCGTCAAGGGAAGATGGATCAACGTGCTAGATTAAAATAGTAGTTTTTAGTAATTATATATCTGAATATTATTAGTTGCAAAAAAATAAACATTTTTTTTAATTGACTTCTTTTAGTCTTTTCTATGTCAAGTAATAAAACATTCCACAGCTTAACCATTCTTGCTATAAAGAACTCCTCCCTAAAATCTTCTGTCTCCCATGGGCAACTGATTCTTGTAATAAAAAGTGCATATAACATAATTTTATACCTTACAGTGGGTTACTACTATTTATTTTTGCATGTCCCCCCTTACAACACTTTCAAATACTTTACACACAGCAAGAGTCAGATTTATTGGTCTCTAGTTCTAGCTTATCACCCTTCTTAAAAATGATATGACATCAACTGTATGTCAGTCTTTTGGGGCTGCTTTTCAAGAAATTATACATATATTCTTTTAACTTAACACTCTATCAAATACATTTAGTGGAAACCTTTAATTATATGAGAATCTGACCCCACTGAGGGTTGTAGGTTGCTATTGCTGACCTTCAAAAAATCCTAGTTTCTTGGTTTCCATGCAGATCCAATGGCTTTGGATTTTTTTTATGTGTCACCAACTATGTATGTACATAGATGAGGGTTTTGGCTTTTACTCTGACTTCTACAAGCTTGTTCCATGTAAGTGACTCACAGCACTGAGGTAGCCCAGCAGGAAGTATTTTCAGAATAAGGTCAACACCAGTCTATATGTTAATCTCACTACCGGTGTACCAGCTCTCATCAAGCCATACTGAATAGTTCAAATCTTCAACTAGGGTCAGTAATAATAAGGCCTTACCTCTGCTCTTTCAAACTACCAGCATGCTAGCTGTTTTTAACAAAGTGGCCTGATTACTGGCTTGAACCTTCTTGGACAACTGCTGTCTTGATATTAATCACTATCTACTTGTCACAATCATAGGCTCTGTAAGGGTCTATTGAAAACATTGTGGCTATATACTGAATGACTCACCTCAAGGCACCTTAGGCTGTTAACAAACCTGCCAACTCGCATGATTGCCTTGTATTTTGCACCTAAATTCTTGTAACATAGTTAATAGACTCAAAGTTTACACTGTACTTTGTATCTTCATTTTTACATAATAAATTACATTTTCCATCATCTCCTTGACATATAACCCCGCTGTTCATAACCTGAGTTCCAATTCTGTTGAAGAGATTGTGATCTGATGTAGTCTGTAGAATCATTAGGTAATTGTTCATGGTTATCTTCAGAGTCTGTAAGGTGGCCATCATAAGATTCATTGTCTAAGCATTGGTCAGTAGCAGCTGCTATGGACAATGTGTTTAAAAGCCCACCCCCTAAGCCATTACATTCTGATACACGCAGAGTGTCAAGGAGTGGACACATGGTTATAGTGTTTATGGTCAGTGTTTCCATATTCACCGAAACATTTGTATCTAAATGATGGTGCAGTTGGATTTTTTTTTGCATCAATGTGATTTCAGTATTTGATCCTGATGTCTGTGCACAGCTGCTGTCAGAAGACTCATCACTGCTGGAGTTTGTTGGTAAGCCTTTAGAAGACATATAGTCATCACTAGTAGAATCTCCATAAAGGGTATCTCTTCCTAAACAGTTACCTTGCATAGTCTTGCGATCTGTGTAACCAAAGCCATTGAGTGGATACTCATTTATACTATTACTGTCTTCACCAGATAGGAGGAATGTAGCTGATGAAGTCTGGTCTGTGTTTTTATTAATGGTAAGGTGGTAAGGCTTCTCCTCAGGTATTACAGCGACTGACAAAGCACGTCTTTTATGTGAAAAATCCTATAAAATAAGAACAGACTACAGTCAAAACACTGGTTTATATATGTTATCTATTATACTAGTTGTGTATTTTCATGCTTCTTTATTAAAAAAAAGCCTAAAAAAAAAAAACCTCCATGACCCTTAAAAGTAATCCTTTCAAGAGCAGAAGTAATTGATCTATTGATGCACAGAATAAATTTAGCAGCATCAGTATAACTAAATTTCTACCTAAATATACAACATACTGTATATACAGTATTTATTAATTGTTATGCCAACAGAAGTGCACCACTTCGTACTCCAATCCTTTTATATTTCCATCGTGATCCCTTTTTATCCGAATTGTGTTGTGTGCCATACAATCCCTCTCTCTCTCTCCTGTGGTCTTCCAATGTGCTGATTCAATGCTCCAAAAAAAAGAAACTAATATAGTGTAGTATTTCTTATACTCAAGATATGCAGGGTAAGGTGCATGACTGAAGGGGAAGGGATCGAGCCCATTCGTTGTATCTTGACACACTGGTGGTGGACAACAGACGGTTACACATTTTGTGGATTTGATTCACAGTTAAAAGTGAAATGCACATTTTTCACCTGTAGAGGATAAGAGTATTTAGGGGAGGAATGGCACTCATATTGTTTGTTGCACTGTTATTGCACTTAGTTGCATATGCAATTCTTGAGTATAAGAAATACTACACTATATTATTCAAACTGCGGTTTACTACCACTTTATATACATTTGCATATTTAGTGGGAGCATTATATTTATTTTAATAATGCGATTGAAAAACATATATAATATTATTATGACTGATTGTACTATTACATTATTATAAAGAGCAATAATATAGGTAAAGTGCACATCATTACATTATTATAGATACATCTACAGCCAGAGAAAGCAGATCTGTGAAATATGTAACCACTTTGTAAACATAACAACAATGCAATTTGTAAGTTAAAAGTTTGTTTAGATGTCAAAAACACTTCTGCCAAAACTCTTTGAAGTATATAGTAAATGTATGTGAACACTATATTGTATATAAAGCTGTGGAAAGAATAATCCATTTCAGTTAGGTTTTATGGTAACTTTTGTACAATTTTATAATATTGTATGTATATATAGTAAAGATCTTTTTTTAATAATATACAGTATATTTTATGGTGGATGGTCTGATACCTTTGAAGTGCTAAATGGCAGTTTACAGAAGAGAAAAACTTATTTTACAAATTACTTTGTCCCACAATTCAGGAAGTGGTGCATAAGCATGGAAAGGGAGGGCAATTTGCTCCTATGTTTTGGTTGAACCCAAAGTAGCATTTGAAGATTGCAGGGAGTTAGGGCTTGTTCAATTTGAACCCTTTGTGTGGAGATTTGATTATAGAACCAGTCCATCAATCTCATACAGATGGATGTGACATGGTATAGTGAGACAACTTGGAGACATTAGCACCGCCCTTTCATTTTGGGAGAGAGAAGATTGTTTTACAATGGTCAAACTCCTAAGTACTTTAGAGAATGGAAACATTTTTTGAAGAATTAGCTGTGAAGGAGGGTGTCTAGTTGGAGAGACATGGAAGATTTGGAGAAATTGACTTTGAAGTTGCTAAGCATTCCAAAATGTTTAAATTCATAGATGATTGAGGGCATATGTATATGAGGAACAGTCACAAACATTAAAAGGCAATCTGCAAAATAATTAAAATGTAGGCTAGTGTCAACCAAACTGAATGTTTGTAACAGAAAGATTGTGCCAGAGAGCATTGGCTAAGTGCTCCATATTGTCTTGATAATGTTGCCTTATGCTTCACATCCTTGGAAAACCCCAGTGAAATTTGGTGATAAATGGAACAAAGAGTGGTCCCTATCTGGCTTTGGCATTAGAGAAATACTGTATGTGCCTCGAACAATTAGGAAGGGAATGAGTTTTTAGTGGAGATGAAGATGAAGACTGAGCAGAAAAGGGGCATGAAGTTCCTTGAGGGCTTTATAGAATTCTGTGGTAAATCCATCTGGACCTGGGTTCTTGCCTAGATTGAATCACACCAATTCGATCTTCTGTGAAAGGGGAGTTGAGGGCATTTCTTGCAGCATAGTCTTGTGAAGGGAGTGTAGTTTCCATCACATAGTCATCTATAGATTGGTTGTGATCCTGCTCTTCTGTTTTATCTGAACAATGAGGGGCAGGGAGAACACAATTGCCCCAGAAGAGTAAAAAAATAATTATTTTTAAAGAGACACTGTCACCTGCCTATGCAGCGCAAGGAAACAATGTATCACACAACCCCTAAACACACATACCTTACCTCTGTTTCTTTTGAATCCTTTGCTGACATTGGCTCAGGGGCGGACTGACAATTCATGGGGCCCCCGGGCAATAGGGGATCATGGGGCCCCTGTGTCCTTGCCCAAACTCAAAAAAGCCTATGAAAAAGGTACCAGAGCCATCTCATGGGGCCCCCTACTGACCCCGGACCCTCGTGCAGTGGTTTCCAAATGGTCCGCTGCTGTATTGGCTGTATCAGCCACCCTGGGGAGCAGTGGCATCACTCTCCCAGTCATATGACTGTGCTCAGGCATAGTGATTGGCTATAAGGCCCTTGCACTGTCACATGGGAGCTGGCCACATGCTTCTCAATACCCAGGAGTTCCAGGTAGTGTGGCCAGCAGCTGAGAAGCAAGAAGATACAAGGAAGCGCAGATAAGGTGAGTATAAGAGAGATGCAGACACTGTTGCTTTACCCTGTATGGGCAAGATGACAATGTTTATTTTTCAATACTGTATCTGTCAATTACAGTACTAAACCAAGGCACACTACCATCTTCAGGATGAAAAGGCACCTGCTGTCTGGAGAGGCTTGTTTCTAAAAAAAACCCTCCAGACTGCATGTGATCACTGTGATTGGCTGCAATGTATTTTTTTACATTTGTTATACATTTTATATTATAGAGGCAATGCTAGTATCACAAAGGTTTGATGTAAGTTGTTATTGACTCCACTGAGAAAAAAAAAAGGTCAAAACTCACCAATACATTGGGGATTGTAGGCTTCTGATTTGTCATATGCCAGATTATGTAAAACAGAGATACAACAAAGATGATGGCAACCACTGCTGGCAGTCCAATCAATGGCATTAAATGATGGGATTGATCTAAAAAAGGAAGAGATATTATGTTTTTAACATTGCTAATTTCATCTCATACCGTCAACAGATTAGGGAAAAGAATTGTTTTCTTTTTTTACTGAATGGAAAGTAATACTTTCCTCAATGTATATGTGCATTTGTGCAAATTTCAAGCTATTATATTTCTTTTCTTTTCTATTTATGTACTATATGCATAAGTCTGTTCCCCATAATCATTTTTGGTGCGTCCACAAGAAAGGTACATTCAATTGGAAGTTAGTACAGCCCCATTTAAAACAAATGATTTTATCCTGCTAAATTTTTATTATTATTATTATTATACAGGATTTATATAGCGCCAACAGTTTGCACAGCGCTTTACAATGTAAGGGACACAGTACAATTACAACACATTTCAGTACAGAAGGAAAATTAGGGCCCTGCTCGTGGAGCTTACAATCTAAAGGAAGTCTTTTATATGTGTTAAAGAAGAATTACAAGCAAATAAAACTTGACATGTTAATGCAGGTTTGTGGCCTTTAAAAAATATTACATGTATTAGCAAAAGCATCTAGTGTACCCGAATTTGAGTTGGTATCAGCTTCTTGCAATCTCTAATACAGCCAAACTCAAAATAGGAGAGGGAAAAGCAGCACATACAGTCAGCTTTTCTGCAGTATTCACATGCTAACTTTGAATATGCTGACAGACAACAGAATTTTAGAGAGACGACTCATCAGTTAAAATACCCATTTTGGCCAGCTTAAGTGCAGGGACAAGACCTAGATTTATAACTTAACTGCAATAGAGACATGGGTTCCCCAGTTGGCTTTGTAAATCTCAGGAATGAATGGACAGAAATACAAACCGTTTGGCAGGTAAAACAGCTGTATTATTTGCATTTTATCTGTGTATTTTAACAGTTTTCCTGGAGTTTAGCTTTACACGTGCCCATAGACAACTATTCTGAAATTCATATTTTCTAGCAAAATGAGTTTTGACAATATTTCTATTTAACAAGAAAGTTGCCAGTTCTCTTCAAATTGCAAGTACAGTCTTTGGTATTAAATTTAGCCCTGAATCACATTAAGTGATGGCAGCTGGACCAAGATATTATTGTATTTGTAACACACTGCATTAATAATAGTTGCAGGATGTTAATTAAACACAAGATGGCAGTGTTCTGAGGTTCAATTATCCAGAATCTATTGCAGCAAAGCATTGTTGATCTATGCTGGTAGCAGGACTTTTGCACTCAGACAAGGAGTGAACAGACTACATTTCCCAAAAGAGCTGGCCAAGGGGCTGGAGCATATACAGTATCTCCCAGAAGTGAGTCCACCCCTCACATTTTTGTAAATATTTTCATGTGACAACACTGAAGAAATTACACTTTGTTACAATGTAAAGTAGTGAGTGTACAGCTTGTATAACAGTGTAAATTTGCTGCCCCCTCAAAATAACTCAACACACAACCATTGTCTAAACTGCTGGCACCAAAAGTCAGTACAAATTGAGCCCAATTGCCAATTTTCCCTCCCCAGTGTTATGTGACTCGCTAGTGTTACAAGGTCTCAGTTGTGACTGGGGAGTAGGTGTGTTAAATTTGATGTTATCTCTCTCACTCTCTCATACTGATCACTGGAAGTTCAACATGGCACCTCATGGCAAAGAACTCTCTGAGGATCTGAAAAAAAGAATTGTTGCTCTACATAAAGATGGCCTAGGCTATAAGAAGATTGCCAAGACCCTGAAACTGAGCTTCAGAATGGTGGCCAAGACCATACAGTGCTTTGACAGGACAGGCCTCGCCATGGTCGACCAAAGAAGTTGAGTGCACGTGCTCAGCATCATATCCAGAGGATGTCTTTGGGAAATAGACGTATGAGTGCTGCCAGCAATGCTGCAGAGGTTGAAGGGGTGGAGGGTCAGCCTGTCAGTGCTCAGACCATACGCTGCACACTGCATGAAATTGGTCTGCATGGCTGTCGTCCCAGAAGGAAGCCTCTTCTAAAGATGATGCACAAGAAAGCAGGCAAACAGTTTGCTGAAGACAAGCAGACTAAGGACATGTATTACTGGAACCATGTCCTGTGGTCTGATGAGACCAAGATCAACTGATTTGGTTCAGGTGATGTCAAGTGTGTGTGGTGGCAACCAGGTGAGGAGTACAAAGACAAGTGTGTCTTGCCTACAGTCAAGCATGGTGATGGGAGTGTAATGGTCTGGGGCTGCATGAGTGCTGCCGGCACTGGGGAGCTACAGTTGGGGAACCATGAATGCCAACATGTACTGTGACATACTGAAGCAGAGTATGATGCCATCCCTTCAGAGACTGGGCCGCAGGGCAGTATTCCAACATGATAACGACCCCAAACACACCTCCAAGATGACCACTGCCTTGCTAAAGAAGCTGAGGGTAAGGGTGATGGACTGCCCAAGCATGTCTCCAGACCCAAACCCTATTGAGCATCTGTGGGGCATCCTCAAATGGAAGGTGGAGGAGTTCAAGGTTGCTAACATCCACCAGCTCCATGATGTCATTATGGAGGAGTGGAAGAGGACTCCAGTGGCAACCTGTAAAGCTCTGGTGAACTCCATGCCCAAGAGGGTTAAGGCAGTGCTGGAAAATAATGGTGGCCACACAAAATATTGACACTTTGGGCCAAAGTTGGACATTTTCACTTAGGGGTGTACTCACTTTTGTTGCCAGCGGTTTAGACATTAATGGCTGTGTGTTGAGTTATTTTTAGGGGACAGCAAATTTACACTGTTATACAAGTTGTACCCTCACTGCTTTACATTGTAGCAAAGTGTCATTTCTTCAGGGTTGTCACATGAAAAGATATAATAAAATATTTACAAAAATATGAGGGGTGTACTCACTTCTGTGAGATACTGTATATTGAGAAACCCGGGAACTTTACAAGAAGGAAGTAGATGGTAAGAGAGAGAGGACAAGTGTGTGGAGGAGATCATGTGGAAGATCCAGGGATCCAGGCTGGATCAGGCTATTGTGTGAAGAAGAAAAGAAGGACTGCAGACAGCTGGTATCACTAACGAGCAAGACAATCAATTCTGTGGGCAGGCAGATCGTAGTGATGTCATCAGCATCACTCCTAACAGTGGGGCCAAAGGAACAAGGAACTCCCAACTGAGAGACTTCTTACGCTGCAAACTGGTACTGAGGGTTCCATAACCAAGCTCATCACAAGTTGCAAGTGACTGTGTTCATTTCAATTGTTAAGTTCAGTACACCTTACACCACAGATTATCACACTGAGGCCCAGACTGTCTAGCCCATTCTGCATTATGGCCTACTGCTTTAGTGTCTTACTAAAATCCTGAAACCACAGGACTCTGGCTACAGCACATGCCCCCTGCAGACAGGATTACACTAGTATCTTATTTCAAGCCTCTTCCAGCACCAAAGGAACTTGCTTCACCAGGCTAGTTCACTATCTTTAGGGGTTCAACCTCTGCTGAAGTTTGTTTCCACCCTTTTTTCAATCTTAACCTATTCTTGTCTTCATCCTTTGTTGGTCAAGAGACCTTACCCAGTTTCAACATCACTCAAAGGGGGGATCTTTCTGTGATGATACCATCTTAAGGAAATCTTGCCCGTACACAAGGAAAGAGCTGAACCCTAATGTGCACCAGCTAGGGCCCCACCAAGGGAAGCCAAAAATACTCAGGGGCCCTCAAAAAGGTAGCACTAAATATTTAGACTGCATCCAGCATATCCCAACTTCCAAACTACATGCTATTCTCATCACAGACATAAAAAATCATACATCAGATATACACACTGCCAGGCATGTCCATGGTAAGACAATGGGAGAGATTTACTAAAATGGGAGCACTCAGAAGCTGGTTAAGCTGTGCATGGTAGCCAATCGGCTTCTAACTTCAGCTCGTTCAATTAGGCTTTGACAAAAAAACCTGAAAGCTGATTGGTTTCTATGCAGAGCTGCACCAGATTTTGCACGCTTCAGTTTTTGTAAATCAACCACAATGTTTGAATGCATATCAGCTCTGCCCTATTTTATGTGTGTGGGGAGTAATGGTAATCTGGACGCATGGACCAAGCATGATTATTACTCTCTATAGTAGTTCAAATTTCAGGAATCATATTATGCACTAATAATTCTATGTGATGACAGAAGCTACATTATGTAACAGTATATTTACAAAAACAATTAAAATGTAACATAAGGCATAATGTACAATACTACAGACTTACCTTTTTGATTAATGGTAAAGCAAAAAGGATTTGATGGTCCACTAACTTTTTTTCTATCAGTAATTAATATAGTTCTTGCCACCATGCAGTATTCACCTTCAAATTCATCCGTTTCAATTGTTTCTAAAGGCCCTGTCATATCCTTTTGCCATGTTTTCTAGTAATTAGATAGTCAATGTGAAAATTAGCTTGTTTTATTTATACAACAATAGTTAATCAATTAAGAAACTAGGAATGACATGATTGATAGGAAAATGATTTCCATTAGTATATATTTTACCTTCTACACAGTTTTCATTTTTTAAACTGCTAGAAATATACAAAGAATGTCAAGATTTTAGTAAGAATACACATGGTGCTTGTGTATTTGTTTAGGTCCGATTTTAGCTTTAACCTCCCTAGCGGTATGATTATTTCAGATTTTTGGTGCTGAAAGCGGTACATTTTTTTGCATGGAAATATGTAGTTTTTTTATTGTAGGCCTGTAATTTAGGAATAACTCACTGAAAGCTGTCCGAACAAGAGTCTAGTAAACATTCCGGATATGATAAAACTTGAAACACGAAATCATAAATTATAATTTAATAAATAATCATAAAAAATAACAATATAATAATAATAAATTTAATTCAATAATATAATCAAACCAAAAACACTGAAATTTGAAATATAGCGCCAAGTTCGCACATTGCTGAGCAAAGTCGCAGAATCGTTTTCAGTGTCTGATGACGAATTTCCCCACAAATCATTATCACTCAATTCTGCAAGTGGTTCTGATTTACTATCGGTGTTCTCTAGCCGGTCTAAAACCGATTTTGACATAATGGGATGCTTTTTGGACGCCATGGACTTTTCTAAGTTTCCAGGCAGAAAGAACAGTCAAAATGCAGGCAGGGCACAGGACAAAGCAGTAGGGACAAAATGTATGTGAAATGCTTTAAAACAGCAATGTTTTACTATGTAATAATCATTTAAAAAAAAAATGATATTTTTAAAAAATTTCAAGTTTGCCGCCGGTTCCGGCACCCGTACGTCCCGACGTCACAGGGACCAGAACACAGAAGCTGGATGCTGACATTGGCTGGAGGAGATGGCCGGGGACGCTGCAGGGGACGCATTGCGGGAGTGAAGGACAAGGTAAGCGCTGCAGTGAATCCCTGAGCAACGCTGCATGGTAAACCCGAGTGTAGCTCAGGGTTATCGCTTTTGGTACTGAAACTTTACCCCGAGCTACACTCGGGAATACCGCTAGGGAGGTTAAACAACTTCAGTTTTTCTGCTCCTCCACTCTATCCAAAATTTAAAAAAACATTTTTTTTCTTTAGTTATATTTTAAGTAAATCAACCTCAAAGATTTCCATATTTCCATATTCGGGGTTCTATGCATTACTGTTGAGAGAACTGATCTAAAAAGGCAGAGACTACTCAAAATTGGAATTTATCTTTTTACTTTCCTTATATAATGCAGGCCTGTACCATTACTTAATTAGCACATGCATTTCATTATTTATATCCTTCTGTGAATTGACTTTAACAACTTTCTATGCAGATTTACCAAGCATTTTGAGCGTTTTGTGGTAAAGACCACAAAACAACATAGTGAATTGCCGATTTAAGAATGTGATATTAAGGGTCCTTTTACACGGGCGTTCCGTGTGTCTGTTTTTCATCTGTCCATTTATGGATGAAAAACAGACCCCCATGAATTTCTATGGATTTGCAGGTGTAAACAGATGAACATCTTTTTGCATCCTATAATGTCCGCATCTGTTAACATCCGTTTTTTTGAACGGAAGAAAACCCTATTTTTCTTCAGCAAAAAAACCCAGAACGGACGAAAAACAGATGTAAATGGATTGTATGCAGGTCAGGAAAAGGGAGGGGAGGGACAAACGAGCGTCCCCCCCTCCTGAACCATACCAGGCCACATGCCCTCAACATGGGGGGGGTTGATTTATTTTATATATGTATAAGAAAAGACCAAACTGTTTTGACTCATATTCTCACTGTTATTATTGCTAATGTTGCCTACTGTTCTGCCTCCTGGCATTTCTCCTATTTCTCCTTCCTACTGCCAAAAAGCAAACAAACAATCAAATCTAAAAAGAGCTGAAACTTGGTGCCTTCTGTCTCACAGGAGCTGCCTGGTATCCATCAGTTCAACCCACTTTTACCCCCTTCCTGACCAGGGCAATTTTCAGCTTTCAGCGCTATCACACTTTCAATTACAATTGCGCGGTCATGCAACACTGTACCCATATGAATTTTTACCATTTTTTGACACAGATAAAACTTTATTTTGGTGGTATTTTATTCACCACTGGGATTTTTATTTTTTTGCTATGTAAATGAAAATGTCCAAAAATTTTGAAAAGAAGTGTTTTTCTTATAAAATTTTGCAAATAAATAATATTTTATCATAAATCTTGGCCAAAATTTATTCCGATATCTTTTTAGTGAAAAAAAAATAAGCCAAATTAGTTTATAACCAAAAGTTATAATTTTTAAACATTTTGTTTACATTTTTATTTTTTTTTTAAATTATTACTTATTTTATTTTATTTTTTTTTTTACATACTGTCACCCTAGCAGTACAGTGTCACCATGGTGACACTGTACTACTTTTGGGGGTGATGAAGATTTTTTTTTTTTTTTTTACACTGACTGCTTTTACACCCATATAGGATGTAAAAGCAATCATTTCTCTTTCTCTCTGTCTGCATTCTTGCAGCCATTAAGAACTACTGAGTGAGCTGTGATTGGTCACAGCTTGTCACATGGTACAAGGCTGTTGTGAATAGCCTTGTACCATGTGACCTCTGTGATCATTTACAGATTTCACACGTAGTAAGCAATGATGTCAGAAGTGACATCTTGCTTACTACTTTGCATGTGATCACTGATTGGCCAATCAGTGATCACATGATCAGGACTTCGTACAGAGGTTCCTTCTGACGATCCGTGTTTCACTGAGGACACAGCGGGCACCAGATCGCGGTGCTGCGTGCTCCCGGAGAGTGCGCACAAGCAGGGTGCGGGGAGGCTGTTTATAAACAGCCACCCAACCTTGCAGTGCCACCGTCCGGCTGTTTATATACAAAGGCCAGTCGGGAAGTGGTTAAAGTAACCCCCAGCTACATCACCAACCTGGTCTCAAAATATCAACCAAACTGCTCTCTTCGATCCTCCCAAGACTGCTGCTCTCTAGTTCCCATATCACCTCCTCCCATGCTCACCTAAAGGACTTTTCCCGAGCTTCTCCCATCCTATAGAACTCCCTACCCCAATCTGTCTGGGTATTTCCTAATCTATCCACCTTTAGACGATCCCTGAAAACCTCTCTCTTTAAAGAAGCCTGTCCTGCTTCTAACTAGTAAATCTAGTACTGCCAGGCAGAAGTGCTAAGCATTTAGCTACTGTGCTGCCATTGCATTAGACTGAGGAACTCAACTGATTGATAGGAGATGATTTATTAAAAGTGGAGAGTACAAAATCTGGTGCAGCTCTGCACAAAAAACAATAATTTTTTTTTCCAACGCTTGATTGAACAAGCTTAAGTTAGAAGCTGATGGACTACCATGCACAGCTGCACCAGATTTTGCACTCTCCAGTTTTAGTGAAAGAACCCCACTGTGACAATTACAAATTCAATTTAAATCACAAATTTACTCAAATCCGAATTTTCAAATTTTAAAACTGAAGTATTTCCCCATGGGCCCAAACAACTACCGCATCATTTGACGTCATCAGAATTAAATGAATGCATTTGTTAGTTTAGTTATAACTTTTTTCTGATTCATTGACATACGTCTCTATATCTATTTGAAGATTCGCATACATCCAAATCTTCGAAAATCAGATTTATATTTTAATCGCTAACTTTCATGAAAATAACAGCTTATTTGGGCACTTTGTGCTATGCAGGTGATAATGCACTGTCCCTGTCTCCCACAATCTCCCACCTGTAAATCACCAGATTCTTTCCTAAACAAAACTAAAAGCTTCTGCACTTTTGTACATTGCCTAGACACATTTCACTATTATAACCCCTTGACGCCGACTGCACACAAATTAGCAGCCTCACAAAACTGGCCTTTTTTTCCTTTCTTTCAGTGGTATTTGATCGCCTGTGCGGTTTTTATTTTTGCACTATAAAAAAAAGACCAACAGTTTTGAGAAAAAATAATATTTTTGACTTTTTGCTATTAAATGTCCAGTAAAAAATCAAATTACGTAAAAAATTTAGGCCAAAATGTATTCTGCTACATGTCTTTGCTAAAACAAAAATCCCAATACGTGAAAGATATAGCGTCTACAAATTGCGGTATATATACTGGAATTTATTATTATATTTATACTAGTAATGACGGAAGTCAGTGACCTATAGTGGGACTGCAGGACTGAAGAGGGCATTCTGACACTAACTGACACTGGCTAACTGCCACTAACATCCCCAGCGACACTAATACAGTGATCAGTGCTAAAAAAAAATCCCAACATGTATAAATTAATTGGTTTATGTGAACGTTATAGTGTTTACAAATGGTGGTATAGATACTGGAATTTTTTTTAAAACTAGTAATGTCGGCAAGCAGCGACTTATAGCAGGACTGCAGGACTGCGGCGGACATTCTGACACTGGGGGGAACACCAATACACCAATACAGTGATCAGTGCTAAAAAAAAGCACTGACACTGTACTAATGGCACTGGGCAGGAAGGGGTTAACATGAGAGGCAATCAAAGGGTTAACTATGTGCAGGGGGACTGTTAGTAAACAAACAGTCTTCCTCCCCATTGGTGATCATCGGAAATCACCAGGCACCGGTGAGTAATTACCGGCCAGGACCCAGTGATTGACAGTCACGGCCGTACGCGCCCCCTAACCGCAAAATCACGTATATATACGTGATTTTGCGCACCCGTGCCACCCTGTAGCAGTATTTTTGCTATAGGGAGGTTGGGAAGTGGTTAAGCATCCCAGTCAGTGGTAAATGGTTTGTCTCACTCCTGTAGGTGGAAGAGAGCTTGTTCTGTTGAAAAACAACAGACTTACTGACTAGATCACCAGATGAAAATAGAAGAAATAAAGCCTAAAATAGAAAACGAATGTAGCTATTACCTGTAAGAATTGGTTAGCTGCAATATAATAAATGTTTCTTTCAGGGTTAATGCTGCTATCATTTCCCAGGACCATGAATGTCATTCACAGCAGCTACAGTTTTTGCAGCTGTTGACTTTTTTTTTTCCAGCTGGAACTCCGCTTTAGGCAGGTACTTTTAAAGTTCTTAAAAAGCAACAGGGCTAATATTTTAAAGTGTTACTAAACCCAGGACCCTGTATTCACTATATCTGTTCTCCCACAGAACACAGAACATGGAAATGTAATTATTTTAGTAAATATAAACTGATAAATGTCTTTTCTCATCAGCAGTATATAGCAGTCCTGTGACTTCTAGCAGTGTCCAGCAGAGCACTTTTCTAAAGCTTGTAGGAGTTTTCTTTCTGCTCTAGGAGGATGCAGAACGCCTGACCTCTATCTGGACAGTGCTGATTGGCCCTGTGCTGATCACATGCACCCTCCCAAGAAAAAAAAAAAACCTCTCTTGCAATACACACCAAACTGAACATGTGCAGAGTGTCTCCACACAATATGTGATAAGAGATAAGAGGGGGACACTTGAAAAAGTGGAGGATCAGAGAAGACAGGATCAAACAGCATTTTTACACAATTCTGAGGATTAACCCCTTTGGTTCCACAGTGAGTATAACAAGCATGCTTTACTGCATATACAGACTGATTTTACTGTTGTGGGTTTAGTAACACTTTAAGCTTCCTGCTTGGAGTTTGGGTGCACTTTTACAGGAAAAAATTAAATTCGTATAGAATTTCATCTCTTAGTCTGCTGTTTGTTTTGCCATGCAGTTTTCACTGAAGTTTATACATTTTTCATAATATCCAGCTTTAGATTTGCTTTGGTTTAATACATGTTTACTTAGATGCAATTTGTGATTAAAAAAAAAATCACATACCTCTGCAGAGTTGTTAGTATTTTTGGTTTCCAAAAAATACTTAAAATAGAAGAGCAAACCAGGTGGCATGCAAGATGGCTTTTGTATTGAAATGTTAATAGTCATAGTGCCATCTCCTTGTATTATATATAGAATGGGAGGTGATGGGTCCACTGCAAAAAAACAAATTATCAATTAGATCACTATACGAAAGCTTGTTTTCACTAATTTGTATATCTTTTATTTACCAAATGTTTTACTGAATTAGGACTGAATTAAGTGCTTAGAGTCTTGTTTTCAGATAGATCTTATTGGTAAGATATGAATGTCAGCAGGAAGGAGAGTACACACCAGTATGGCTGCCCACGTGTACTGTATATAAGTGCAAATTACACATATAAACACATAACCAGAGAAGATTTTGTAAACAGAGAGGTATTTAATTGGAACCAGTTACTGTTCAGGGCAATTTTAAAATGTTTCCTGTGATAAAATCAGAATTGTTTGAGGGACAGTTACTTAGAACCCCCAAACATGATATATTTTCTGAAAGCAGAGGAGCTGGAGAATAACATTGTGGCTGTTGTAGTTTTTTTTCATGTTACATGACATTTGTGCAGCCTTTTCCCAAACACATATAATAAGACCCAAATTTTGGTAAAATATAAACAATTGGTATCCATTAATTGATGCAAACCAAACATCTCAAGACTCAAAATTGCAAACACCTGTACCCAGTGGTGTAGTGGGGGTTGTCAGTGCCCGGGGCAAGGCAAGTAACAGTGCCTGTTCTCAGCTCACTCTAGTCTGGCCACATGATCCCCTGTGTCAGTCAGCAGTGGCTACAAGGGAGAGGAGAGAGCGCTTGACAGTGCCCGGTAAAGCCTGGAGTGGTGACATCACCTATAGGTTCCCATGTCCCATCTGTTGTTGGTGCTCTCTCCTCTCCCTTGCATACACCACTGGCTCACACATAACATGACCAGACTGGAGCTGCCTAAAAATAGGTGTATAAATCTTTTTTACACAGCTTAGCCAACATAGGCATTAGGAGGGGGGTGTGAGAGAGTGAGGGGGTCTGTGAGAGAGAGAGGGGGGTGAGAGAGAGGGGGGGTGAGGAGGAGATGAGAGGGGGGGAGGGGGGAGATAAGGAGGCGGAGAGGGAGGGTGAAAGAGAGAGGGGGGGTGACAGGGTACATGAGAGGGGGGTGAGAGAAAGAGGGGGGTGAGATGAGGACGCGAAAGAGGAGGATGAGAGGGAGGGGAGTGTTTCAGAGGTTTTGCTAGCGCACTTATTTACTTGGTTCTATCTAATATTATAAATGTAATAAGCGATTACAACCTTTTGTCTATACATGAATTTAGCCAATCCTCATGTGGCTATTACCAATAATGTTAATATCAAAGGATAAAAACTGTGCAAAAAATAAAGATCTAATTTATTTACACAGCAATGAAGCTGACTACTAATCAATTATGACCAAATAAATAGTAGCCAGTATAACTTTAAAAATAGTAATATTACAATGCAAGTACATAATTTTACCAATACAAAGAAAGATGACTATAGGACAGAAATACAGAAAAGAAATAGAGCAATGCTGATACATTACACAGACATCCTGATGTTTTGAGGTCTGGGCTCCGGAAAAGAACAGAAGGACATAGAGGCAGAACTTTATACCCCCTTCCCCCTCCCTTCCAGGTAGTCCCACCCTTCAATAGGTTCCAGTATTTTGCCATTTCTGTTCAAAGTGGGGCTCTGTGATTTGTGAAAGACATTAGCCAACTGTAGTTCATCAGAATTTAGAATGGGCCAATGTCCAGGAAGCATACCTCCTTTGAAGCCAGTTACTTCCTAGGAGGTGTTAGAAATGACAGCTCCAGGGCCTCTACAGGAAACCTAAGGGGGGGGGGGGTGTTTAGGTGATGCAACAGATGGCAAATAAGGTACAGGAATTGAGACCCCTATCAGAAGTTCACAATAATATTAAAAATTATTGTAGGCCCAAAATATCTGTCACAGGAGAGTGAGGGGGGAGATGAGAGAGAAACCCCTAGCCCTGTCTGCAGTCCCTCCTCTGACCCAGTCTCTGTCTATAATGCCAGTACCTTCAGTACCAGCAGTAGGCGCCTGCATCTCCCACCAGTCCTCGTCTCCCAGGGTCCCAGTCAGTCTGCCCTCCGTCGCTGTCACTGTTGGAGCAGAGAGGAGGCTGGAGAAGGAATTCAAGCTCTGGGAGGCATCCCCAGGGATGCTGCGTGGCCTGCATGCGCTGCTGCTCACTTCTTTGGGAGGCGATGAAGGTCTTCTCCATCCTGGGCTCTTGGGCTTAGCTGCCCTAGATGTTTGCCTTCCCTGCGGCCTTTGTCTGTGGGGCCGCCCACTCCCCGCAAGGAGATAGATGCTTGCACTCTGCTCCCACTGCCACCGAACTGGGACTCCCCATAATTTCAAGTTAACCATGGATGATGGTCCTAGAATTATTTTTTTTTTTACGCTTTTTATTTTTTTTTTTCCATTTAACTGTATTGCTGTCACAAGGGGCTAACAAGTTCCCTTATGAACCCATTAAACCCCCAATGTCTCCCCTGCCCTCCATTGTAGCTAATCATGCACGGATCGTACATGATTAACAGTTTCTTTGGCTACTGTAAGAATACAGCTCTGAAATCGGAGGAATATAACTGTAGGAATACAGCTCTGAGGGGTGGTCGGGAAGCTCAGGCTCTATCGCCCAACCGTAACTGCTTGTGACCAGTGTGCACCGCAAGCCGGGCGGATGTGACATCACACAGGAAGAGATGCGGTGAACTGAAGGGAGGACACAAGGCTACGCGCTCGGAGCTGACTGCTCCTTCTACTGGCCACTTGCAGAACACAGAAACGGTTTTACTAATGGGCTTTTAAAACACCTTCAAATTGTGAGTTTTTATTATTGTGGTTTATTAAACATTCCTTTCATACTGCACTTAGAAGGCACCTCTCTTCTCCTTTTTCATTTTGCATACAGAGTTGGCTCACTCTGGCATGGCTGCCATCTGAAGTGGTTATTATCCATAGACTTTACTGGGACTTATGGACATACAGTATAACACTGGACATTAGCCATTAGTGTGCTGAGATCTATCTTCTATTTATAATAATTTCCTACTGTCCATGATATTTTTTCTTATTTGCACTAACATCCAAATTTTCAGGACAAGCATTCGGAGTGTGTTCCCTTCTTCAAGGTCCAAGTTGACACACTTCGAAAGCTTGTCCTGAAAATTTGGATGTTAGTGCAAATAAAAAAAGGATCATGAACAGTACTCATTTGTTCTTGTAAACTCAGACAATAAAGGGGATGTTTTAGCCATGTGTTTCTGTAGGAGTTACATGAACGAAAGCCTATGTACTTTCCATATAAATCCCTTTCATAGTCCAACAAGCCATTTTCTGTATGTAATTTAATCTAATCTAATCTTGGCCAGGCTCATTTAAAGTATCTCACTTGTCTCTCCCCTAAACTCAATGTTGGTGCTGTTCCTGATTTGTGCCAGTAGGTATCAGTGGTTTCTTCGACAGGGAAGCTGGCAATGTTGGATTATGAATATTTATGTGTCTCTCCCCCCCTCCCCATCCAAACACTTGGAAGTTTATTGCCAGTGGTAAAAGGGTGGCTGGGTGAGGATATAAAATAGGCTGTCCTGTCTGGTTGAGGAGGGTAGAACACCCAAGGTAGATAACCATGGAAAGATGTCCTGCTGGAGGGGGAATTAGTCCAACATTTAGAGGATTCTGATAATCCCTTAGATTGGATGCATGGAGGCACCCACTATCTGGCTGTGGAGCTCTGAAGACAGACGTTGTTTGCCTGATGGTCCTTTTTTTGCAATACACTGCGGTCCACGTTCTCTTTGTGCATTGTCACAGCAGGAGTGGGGTCGGAGTCTGGCATATATGTTGCTGAAGATATCTGAAGGTAATAATGACATGAAGTTTGGTATGGTTTATTAACAGGTAGCCTGTTTCTTTACAGGTTGGCTGTTCCAGGCCGTGACCTGAGTAGCCTTTAGGCTTACTTTAGGCTTACTTGGAAGTAAGCCTGTTTTGCATAATAGTCTATAGAAAGCCTTATCCATATTAGTGTGTTACTTTTGTTTAATGATATTATTCTTAGTGTGTTTAAATTCTAAAAAAAAATGTAATACAAGATACAATCATGATAAACACAATGAATACAAGCAAAAATTGTATATATATATATATATATATATATATATATATACACACACTGCTCCAAAAAATTAAAGGAACACTGTTTGATCAGAGTATAGCATCAAGTCAATTAAACTCCTGTCCAACTTCTCCAGGATGGCACATCAATATGTGCCATTGCCAGAAGGTTTGCTGTGTCTCCCAGCACAGTCTCAAGAGCATGGAGGAGATTCCGGGAGACAGGCAGTTACTCTAGGAGAGCTGGACATGGCCGTAGAAGGTTCTTAACCTATCAGCAAGACTGGTATCTGCTCCTTTGTGCAAGGAGGAACAGGATGAGCACTGCCAGAGCCCTACAAAATGATCTCCAGCAGGCCACTGGTGTGAATGTCTCTGAGCAAACAATCAAAAAGACTTCATGAGGGTGGCCTGAGGGCCCTACATCCTCTAGTGGGCCCTGTGCTCGCTGCCCAGCACCATAGAGCTCAATTGGCATTTGCCATTGAACACCAGAATTAACAGGTCCACCACTGGTGCCCTGTGCTTTCCACAGATGAGAGCAGGTTCACCCTGAGTACATGTGACAGACGTGAAAGGGTTTGAAGAAGCCGTGAAGAAAGTTATGCTGCCAGTAACATCATTCAGCATTTGGTGCTGGGACAGTGATGGTCTGGGGAGGCATATCCATGGAGGGACGCACAGACCTCTACAGGCTAGACAATAGCACCCTGACTGCCATTAGGTATCGGGGTGAAATTTTTGGACCCACTGTCAGACCCTACACTGGTTCAGTGGGTCCTGGGTTCCTCCTGGTGCACGACAATGCCTGGCCTCATGTGGCAAGAGTATGTAGGCAGTTCCTGAAGGATGAAGGAATTGATACCATTGAATGGCCCTCACGCTCGTCTGACCTAAATCCAGTAGAACACCTCTGGGATATCATATTTCGGTCCATCCAACGCTGCCAAGTTGCACATCAGACTGTTCAGGAGCTCAGTGGTGCCCTGGTCCAGATCTGGAAGGAAATACCCCAGTACACCATCCGTCGTCTTGTTAGGAGCATGCCCTGACATTGTCAGGCATGCATACAAGTACATGGGGAGGGGGGGCATACAAACTACTGAGCACCATGTTGGAGTTGCTGCAATGACATTTCAGTAAAATGGCCTAGCCTGCTGCATTATTTTTTTCACTTTGATTTTCGGGGTGTCTTTGAATTCAGTCCTGTCGGTTGATAATTTTCATTTCCATCAAACAATGGGGCATTCTTACATTCCTAACACAGTACCCAGTCCATATCAGTATAGATATCCAGCATGATATATTTCCCCATTGAGGTCTGATGTGTTTTCAAAGTGTTCCTTTAATTTTTTTGAGCAGTGTGTATAAATATATATATATATATATATATATATATCTGAAAAATCATATTAAAAGGATTACTTATACCTACCTGTGAACATATAAGATATATTATGTAAGTAAGCCCATGTTGATGGCCCCTGGGACACAGAATTAGCCCTGACTCGCAATGCACACAGATTAGTGTATATCTGTTTAAGGGCACATGTTACATCACACTCTGTTGCGAAGATACCCTTACACGCATGGACTACACGCCACCTTGAAAAGAGACTAAATATTAGCTTGAGATCAAACAGATGCTACATATATTAACAAAATACTAAAAATTAGTTCATGACAGAGATGACATTTGAAAGATGTTATTCTGCATCTAGGGTTATAGTACTCAGGCTAGACTCTAGAGCAAGAGTCCCCAAACTTTTCAAACAAAGGGCCAGTTTATTGTCTTTCAGGCTTTAGGGAGGCCAGTGGGGGTAGAAAATGTCCTGGGCCCAGCATCAGTGAGCATAAACATGGCCTCATCACCCATCATTGGTGTTAGTGAGAGGACCAGCACCCCATAATTGGCATCAGTGGAAGAAATAATGCCCCATTGTTGGTGTCAGTGGAAGTGCCACGTATCACTGAGTGGAATAGTGCTCCAAGGGTAGGATAAAGGCTAGCAAATGGCTGCATCCAGCCCTTAGGCCGCAGTTTGGAGACCCCTGCTCTACAGTATTTAATCAAGATGAATGATGGTGTCACTTTTGAAAGAAAGTGGATGCTGGTCTGGTGACATCACAAAGGCAGCCTGTTAGGTAATTTACTTCACTGCTACACATTGTACCATTCATAGCCAGAACAGTTTTACTGAAATAGCACACTTGATGAGCAAAAACGTATAGATTTTACTCAGAGACTCAGTTCTATCCACAGCTGCAGGGGTGTGAGTACCTCTACACCCCCAGGGCCTAAATGGGAGAAGTCTGGCAAGTCTTCAGTGGACAGTTTATAGCTTACTCAATTCCTTGTCCTTGGATCAGATACAGTAGCCAGGTAGGGCGGTATTTTGTTCACTTAAGAGACTAAGAGCTCCTACAAGTTGGCACTTTGCTAAAAATTTACTCAAGGAGACTCAGAGCTCTGGCAAGCTACCACTTTGTTAAAGACTGCCATTGTTGGAATTCCTCAAATTCCTGCCATTTTTTTTGTAGTCCAGAGAAGGAAGTTGTTCTCAATTGTTATTCTGCAATCAAGTTGAGCATCCCATAACCCCTTTACCCTATCCAAGGTAAATTCCCTAATAAAACTTACAAACCAAGACCTTGGGCTGTTTCTTGTGTCTGTATACAAGTGGAACATGCGTGTTGCCTGGCTGTGCAGAAAGTAAAAGGGGACCCAAAGCCAGTGGCTCTCAAGACGGTGATGCTGCAATACAGTATTGCCTATATTTTTTATACACCTTTGGAACTCCTTTTTCATTTTCAAGGTTTTTCTTTACTACAGAGTAATTTAATATACAGTACATCTTCTGAACAGATACAACTGTTCACTGTGTACATTTAAAGCTCAATTCTGGCTGGTCACATGGCACAGTGTCTGGCAGGTCACATGACACTGCCCACCGCCGAATCTTCCTCTGTTAGTGGGCAGTTCTTAATGATCTCAGGGGGCAAGTCAGTGATGCTCTGCACTCACAGCATTTCCTTCATCTACTCATTTAACTAATGCTGGATGTCATTCAACCTGGAAACAGTACATATCATCACAACTACTTTGTACATCCAGGTGAATTATACCTTGGTTTTTTTTCAGGACAAATTGGGCTTTCATTTGGTGGTAAATGGTAATGAATATCTCCTACTTTTTTTTTAATTATCAAAGGAAAACTGGCCCATAATAGTAAAAAAAAAAAGTTATTTTAATTTAGCTGTGTGTTTCTTGTTACTACCATAACCTACCACCAAAAAACAACCCTGAATAAATTTTTCAGCTCGACGATCGCAGTGATACCATATATGTGTATGTTATTTGTTGTTTGTACCTGTACTACAGCCCAGAAACAATAGTGTGCATTTTGATTATTTTTTTTTACCTAAAACACACTGACACTAACTGACACTGATACCAATTTAAAAAAATAAATCCTGATCTTTGAACCTGACCTTGACCCAAACACTAACCATGGCACTGAACTAGATCAAACCTTGATCTAGGTATTTTTTTCTTTATTTTTTAATATTTTTTATTTAATCTTTTTTTTTTTAGAAACAGTTGTTTTTTTATTTTTCTATATGCAAGGAGAGAGAGAGATACAATGTATCTCTCTCCTCCATTCAGAGGTAAAAAAAAAAAAACAAGGGGGCAGGCTTCATAGTGACTGATCATTGTGATAGCCAATCAGAGGCTATCACAGCGATCATGTGACCTGGAATCGGGGATCCCGTGTCCTGATCGTTAGAACGGGCTCTCAGTGAGACCCTGGTCTTTGTGCTGGGAGCGTGCTGTGCAGCGCACTCCCAGCACAAAGTAGGTATGCAAATATGCGGCCCCACGGAAAAAAGCCCAGTTCTGTGTGGCCGCATATTTGTGTGACGTTGGCGTCCAGGGGTTAAAGAGAACTTGTTAGCCATTGTACACGTAAAGTAAAGGTTCTGCCTAAAAGAAGGAACTTTGTGGTGCCTACTATTATCTGTTAGACGGAACAGCTTTTTTTGTGTACCCCTCTGATCTTTTTATATTACAGACTAGAGTTATTAGGACTTATTCAGGCCATACATGGGTCGAATTCCAAACAAATTTTCTTCAGAAAATTGCAAATTTTGTGTGTCTTGTAATCCAATGGTGTCACCATTGATTTCGATATTCAACCAACCAAGCCTTCAATTTCACCTCATGTTGCAACAGGAAAGAATTTTTGTGGCTAAGAATTTTCTTTTCTGTCCAGGTCACAGCTCATGCTCACTGCTTTTTCATTTATATTTCTCGTATGATTCTTCCATCATTGATTCCAAATTTGTTCGTTTTGCAAACAAATCAGCAACAAAAATCAGCCATTCTTGTGACCCACTAATGTTGCAAACTTCAAACAAAAATTCTTAGAAAAGATTTTCGAAAGAAAATTCTTTCGGAATTCAACCCGTGTATGGCCGGCTTAAGTCTCACCACCCTGTCATCTATCTGTTCATTAACAAGTATCAGTGGTCAGTAGGAGCTCTCTCAATGGATATGCTATGGAGGGTGTGAGAAGTTTTGCCCCGAACTAAGATGTGGCACAAAAAATGTCCTTAAAGCTGACCTCCTGGAGAAGTAAATATTGTATTAAGGTGTCCGTTTATGAACCAGCGGTAATAGATTGCTGCTCAGTTCTCCGGCATTCTCGGAGAACACAGTTCTCCTGTGAATGCAGTTTATGAAGCAGTTCTCCGAACGAAGGGAGAACGATCTCCAAACGCTGGAGAACGGTCTACAAACTCTGGAAAACGGCTGATTTTACTATAATCTCGTGAGATTACAGTAAAAGATCAGTTTACTAAACAGAGGTAAATTATCTCTGCTTAGTTTGCGGTCCCTCTGATTCTCCAGCTCTGGGCTGGAGAATCTGGAGGGAGAACACAGATCTCCAGCGAAGGGCTGACATGATCTCCGCTGATCTCCTGAGTGTCATAAACTGTGAATGACCAGAGAATAGCTGAGATCCGTTGAATCGCAGCTATTCTCTGTGTCATAAACGGACACCTTAATACAAGTCATATGCATTCTTACATGAATCTTAGTATATTTTATGTGTTTCTTCCAGATATGTGCAGTGTAAAACCCTTTCCTCTGTGCAGGGACTACCTGCAATAAAGACCGGTCACTGCTGCTCTCTCTCCTCGTGTAGGATGACTGGCCTTGTCTCTGCCCCTCCTGTATTTTTTTGCAGTCAGCTTGTAGTGGGTGGAGCCTGCTGTGCCCCTCCTACAGCTCTGCTCTCTGCACAATGAAACATATACCTTTTTGTGATCAACCACATAAATTCCCAAACACAAAATAAAATGAGGAGAGGAGGAGGTTGTCTGTGAACAGACTTTGGAGGAGTACCCCTGAAGTGAAGGAATGGGAAGATATGGATTCCATGATATAGCCTATGCTTGTGAAAAACTCCCAGAGGGTAATAGTATCTAGTATCACCATTGGCTGGATCACAGAGGGTAATAGTATCTAGTATCACGGTTGGTTAGATCACAGAGAGCACATATTATTGGAGTGTTCACGGAGTTTCACTTTTTGGTTTTTATTTTTATTTAAGTAATAAGTAAAAAATATATTTTTTTGTTTTGTTTTGTTTTGCACAATTTTGAGAGTGGTTTGCGTTTTGCACAGAGGGGAGTGTTTATATATAGTAAAAGGTAATGCACTATGGATTTTTCTTTTCTTTGAGGTTTTCGTGGAATATGTAGGATTATTTTCCTTCTTACTGGATTGAAGTGGAAAATTTGGGACTTTGGACGTTATTGGACACATTGGAATTTTTATTGGATACACTTGGGACTGAAATGAAATTGGACATTTTTGAAATTTTTTAAATGTTATTTATTTTTTTTATTTATTATTTATTATTTTTTATTTTATTATTTATTTTTTTTGTGTTGAATTTATTTTATTTTATTTTGTGTTTGGGAATTTATGTGGTTGATCACAAAAAGGTATATGTTTCATTGTGTACTTTCTAGGGAGAAAGTGTGACTTTTTGGTGGGAGTATAAGGAGGTTACTTATTGATTGATCTGCTCTCTGCACAGGCTATGTACAGCACGGTGATCACGTCACTACTACTTTTACAAGGTAATATCTGGGTTTGCAGATGCATTTGGTGCACACAAAGTGAATTGATATCCTTTGTGGCTATTGTGGAATATATTTAAATTAGAGTTTTTTTTTGTACAGAGTTCAGATTTAAATATTTGCATTATACAGACGTATCGTGAGTAACATGGACTTCACATTCATCTCTGATTATAGATCTCTTTTTGACGCCTGGAGGCTGCACATTTGCTTGCGGCCGGCTCCAAGAGGTTAAATACGGTTATATAACAAAACTTAAAGATATCTGTCTTCATTATGCTGCCACAAGAGTATATAACACAATACAACACAGTAATTGTATAGTTCAGCAATTCCACGCTTACTTTTCTTCAAAAACCAGCTTATATTTGACAGTGTAGGTTACATTAGGATGATTTTCAGGAGCTGGCAGCCATGTCAGGAAGAGACTGAAGTTTCTGGATTCTGTTGTGACGTTCAAAGGTTCATGAAGCTGGCCTGTGAAGAAGAATGTCAAATCATGTTCATGATAATAAGGAATTGTTTAATCTTTAATTTTCAATCACAACAACGAGCCTCTGATTTTTCTGAGCATGCTAGTTGCCTGGCAGTCAAGCTGATCTAATGACTTTAATACCTAGAGGCCCATACCTGAAACAAGCATGGAGCAAGCCGGAGTGAAGTTAGAAGTCCTGGTATGCACATTTGTTTTAGGCTGATGACTCAGTATTGAAATAATTAGATCAGCATGACAGACAGTATATTCAAAATGAAAAGTTAAACAACAATGTATATATTTCTTTAGGACCATTTTTCCTTTTTGTTTGTAACCACGTTACTACCGCCCGCCCGCATTGTACTGCGGACAGGCAGCTGCTGTAGGCAAAGCAACCTATGGCTACATTGCTGCCTACTTCCAGATTTTGGGTGCATGCCCTCCTCCCAATGGCCCACTGTGATTGCACACAGCGGGTGTTTGTCAGCATGTCCCGGCCAATGTTTCACCGCCGGGACTTGCTGATTAGCTGTATACAATCACAGCTCAGAGCTCTGTGTTGACATTCAGCACAGAGCTCTGTACACAGGGAGCGATCTGTCAGTTCCTTATCCCTGCAAAGCAGGAATTAAAAATTGATAGCACTCTTAGTAAAAGTGGCACACATTACACACATTACACATAGTTAGACACACTTTTTATCCCTGATCGTCCTATATGTTAAACACTTTCCAGGCAGCTGCTGCAGGCAAAGTGACCTATGGGTATATCGCTGCCTACTTCCAGGTTTTGGACTCGCGCCCTCCTCCCACCAGCCCCACTGTGATTGCACACAGTGGGTGTCTGTCAGCATGTCCCGGCCAATGATTCACCACCGGGACCTGCTGATTGGCTGTATACAATCACAGCTCAGAGCTCTGTGTAGACATTCAGCACAGAGCTCTGTACACAGGGAGTGATCTGTCAGTTCCTCATCCATGCAAAACAGGAATGAGAAATTGATAGCTCACTTTACACACATTACACATAGTTAGAGACACTTTTAAGCCTTGATCACCCTATATGTTAACCACTTTCCAGCCAGTGTCATTGGTACTGTATTATCACTGATTACTGTATTAATGTCACTGGCGATGTCAGTGGCAGTTAGTGGTGGTTAATGTCAGATTGCCTGCCACAATCCCACAGCTCCATTATAAAGCGCTGATTTCCACCATTAGTAGTGTTTTGAACAGACTGGAGGGGGGTCAGAACATCTGTCAGGTTTCTTTTGCTGTCTGCATTCCCGTTAGTGAAATCCACCCTCTCTAATTTTCCTGTTTAGCATTATCACCGAAAGTTAAAGAAAAGCCCAAATATTGAGTTGTCCTCAGAACAGGAATTGAGAGGAAATCTTCAAATGGGGACACTAGTTCTGGTGTTTCTAGTGACAACTAGTGATTCCCTCACTTTGGATGGATTGGAGGGATTTCTGCTCACTTCCTGTTTTGGTTATGGGACAGGAAGTGAAGAGAAATCACCCCAATGGGACACAGATGGCAAAAAACATCTTACTGGGGTTATAACCCTAATTTCCTGTATCCAAAATGAAAAAAAAAGTTTTGTCTTTAGTTCTCCTTTAAATGACTCCATGCAAAAGGATACCCTCCCCAAAAAACAAAGTAATATTGCATTAATTCATGCTTGCTTTTGTAGCGCCGTCTGGTGTTCATATTTGTTTAGAGTAGTTAAAGGCTTGCTAGAAGCCTGGGTTTAGTCACAGGGTTTACTTCAGGTTAAGCCAGAGGGCTCTACAGGTCAGTCCTATGGTACATCCCCCTGCTCTAGAAACTTGGAGAAGTTTCTAAAAGCCAGTAGGTGGAGGTGAGGAGGGGCTGATATGCATATTCGCCCATAATATGACAGAGCCTAGCCATCAGGGGAGTCAGGTGGAAGATGGAGTGCTGGGTAGCCTGGGAGGGGGCCTCGAAGAAGCGGTGTTCTGCCTCCAGGCTGGAAGCTAAGGAGGAATGAGGAAAGAGTGAGGGCAGAGGGAGTTCCACTGCCCTGCAGTCCACCGGGGAAGACAGCCTGCACAGCTTGCAGAGGAAGCAGCCCAGCTAAAAAGGCCTGAAAGCAGTTCTATCCACAGCTGCAGGACAAGGACAGTGTGAGAACCTCTACACTCCTAGGGCCTAGAAGGGGAGGTCTGCTGGATGCAAATTCTGGTAAGTCTTCAGGGGACAGTGCATAGCTTACTCAATCTCTTGTCCTGGGATCAGATACCGTAGCCAGGTAGACTGGCATTTTGTTCACTTAGCGCTCCTACAAGTTGGGACTTTGCTGAAAATCCACTTAAGGGGACTCAGAGCTCCTGCAAGCTACCACCTTGCTAAGGACTATCATGGTTCCTTCTGGTTCCACAGTCATTCATCTGCCATTTTGTAGTATTTCCTAAAGAAGGAAATTTCCCTCAATTGTTATTCTGCAATCAAGTTGGGCATCCCATAACCCCTATACCCTGTCCAAGTTAAATACCATAATAAAACTAAAAAAAACGAGCCCATGGACTGTTTCTTGTTTCTGGATACAAGTGGAAACTGCTCATTGTGCAGGAAGTAAAGGGGGACCTAAAGCCAGTGGCTCTCAAGGGGGTGGCACTACACCTACTTAGAACAAAACACTGTGCCAAGATCACCTCCTGCTAATGTTCTGAGATTTTCACATTTGATTATAGACAGGTCTGCTTTAAAAGAATTGCACTTTTCAGACATAACACATTTTTGGCTGTCATACTGTATACTCGACTATGTAGCTACTTTGTTCTGCTTATCCGTTGCAGTACATATGTGGTTACATTTTCTCATTATATACACCAAAGTTATTTGTTATCACTAAGCTGTGAAGGTATATGTTCACTTGTGGTTTACCACATCCTGTAGCCAGTGGCATACCTAGCAGCAGAAGGAGCTTCTGTAGGACCTCAGATCAGGATGGGCATACATGGGGGAAGGCAAATAACTCTGTAAACCTATTTTAGCTTTACTCCATGGTTAAGAAGAAGTTACTTGACAATCACATTGGTGGATTCCTGTCGCCAGGTTACTTGCATGTCTACTAATAAACAAATATAACATATTTGCTATGCAAGTTATTTTGTAAAATAGTGTTATTTACCTTTGCGATTTATGCACTTAGATATTTTTTTTTTAACTGTCAGAAAAACTCAAATGTGGATTCCTGGCAACTGGAGGCATTCTTTTGGCACCATTGGCTCACTGCTTTTCTCAGAGGTCTGCACAGAGGTGAAATTACAGACCCCCCCCCACAAGTTTACATTTCTACATTTACATTTCTGGTAACACAGTTTCACAGATTTACATAAAGAGGTAGAGGCTACATATAATAACACTGAAGCTGATCAGGTGGTAAACTATCCAACCTAGTAGCCTAACTGCCTTATCAGTACTTTTTTCAAATATCTATATAATGAGAACTGAAAAAGGGCAATAATCTGTGAATACTTTTGCTCAAATGCCTACATTGAAGATAGTAGCCCCCATTTTTTCTTTTTATTTAATTTATTCTTGCCTTTGGACGAAATCGCACATTACTTTGTGGTAACGCATGCATGTTGTGTTGAAAAAATAGCTGCATGTTAAGGCGCTTATACAGTACATGGATGGAAATTTGGATCCATGTATGGGCAGGCTGGTTGTATAGAAGTTGATCTACCGATCGCTGTAGCTGGCAACACTGATCAGTGTGCTCTGACAGTGGAGAAGGCTCCTTGCCTTCAAAACACAATAGCAGAGCAAGAGTGATTTCCCCATCCACCTCAAATGTGTGGAAGGACAAAGTGTGAATGAATGCTAACCATGGGAAGAAAAAAAACCAGACTACAGGAAATCCAAGGCTAACAAGGTGTGAACAGACATTATATAAACTAAACCCTATTTAGAATCATATTCAGCAGTAGGGATGATCGGAACCCAGATGGCTATGTTAGGACAATGATGTCACTAGCATCCCCGCCACTCTCTATAAAAATAGTAAATAAAAAAGAGTATATGATTGCAACAGAGTGCTGGTGAGTTCTAATTGTTCTATTGAGGTTTACACGACGCCATCCACTACTGTCACTACCATCACCCATCTGGTGAACACTGTAAGAAGTACTGTTCTCTTCTGATTTAAGATGTGTAGATCTGTCTGTTGAGCTCTGTCAGGTCAAATTTCCACTCAAGGTGGGCCTCAAGAGAGGAATAAAGCATCCAGAGTAAGATACCCAGCAAGACCTAGCAAGCACCACAGTGTGCGGAGATGTTCAAGATCCCGTTCTAGACACCATTTATGCAGGTCACCCAGTAGCATAACCACAATGCCCTACAGGCCTCACAGAAATGACTGGTTATTTTTATTTGTAAATAAATATTAAAGACGTATAATTCATATTAAAAACAAAGGTATTGTATACCTATTAAAAACAAACTCTACCCTAAACAATGCTTCTGGTGGAAAGAATATATGAATGCATTCAAAGCATAAACACTCTACAGTTACCTCTATTCACACCAAGATCAACAAATTTTCACCAAAGACAGTTTACAAGATGAGAACAGGATCATCTCTAAACACATTTTATGTCTCATTGTGTGAAGCCTGCCTCTTTAACACAGTTGGAAAGAGAATGCTAGTCACTGTAAAGCACATGAAAAAAAAGTATTTTTTCTGGCAACCCACCTGGTCTTGGCTAGTTATTTCCAATGTGTATGCTGGCATAAGAGGTCAAAAAATGGAAAATTGTAGACAAATACATAATTTGTGTACAATTATACTTTTCTGAATTATCTCCATGACAGCATACTTCCCATTCAACATAGTATAGCAATTAAAGCGGAGTTCAACCCAAAAGGGGAAGTTCCGCTTTAATGCTTTGTCCCTCACTCCCCATTAAGGATTGGCACCTTTGGTGAGCAGGCGGGGAGCGGGTACCCAAATTTGACAGGTACCTGCTCCCACTTCTGCTGCGATCGCCTAGGCGATCGGAAGCAGAAGTTGTCCTCCCTCCGTAGTCTTCTGGGACACGTGACAGGTCCCAGAAGACTAAGGGGCCCATTCACAAACCACAGTGCATCTTGCGCATGCACAGTGGGCGGCCAGCTGTGAAGCCGCAAGCTGTCACAGCTGGGTGCCCACACTAAAGATGCTGGCGCCATGGAGAGAAGATGGCTGGTGAAACCAGCGGTGATGAGGACACCACTGGACCAAGGGACCAGTAAGTGGCTGTATTTTAAAAGTCAGCAGCTACAGTTTTTGTAGCTGCTGACTTTTTTTTCAGCTGGAACTCCACTTTAACTACTGAATAGGGGTCAGATGGGTGGGATTCAACTTTTTTGTATGGCTTCCTACTGGAGCACAGAGTTAGAGCTCAATCTTGTGTTTACTGCCAGGGAGATGAGTCAAGAAAGGCAAATTAGAGTATATATTTGTCTACAATTTTCAATTTTACTGTTCCAGGAATCTGAAACTCAGTTGTGGATGGGATTCAATTAAAGTATGCACAGTCTGTCTGTATTCTATAAGAGAGCAGGGTTTCCTGTGATGTAAAAGTTTTCTTGGTAACTCCTGCATACACTTTATGTTGCTACAATAAAGAAAGGATGGGCTGAAAAATGTCCTACGCACACCTTATGTAGATAATTACTGAAGAATACATGCTGCGCCAGTCTCCATATTTTTGCTAGTGCATTGAGAATAAAATGTACATTTTGCATATATTTATATATGTACATGAAAGTAGCTGTAGATCTTTAAAGGACAAGAAAAGCATTTTTAAAATCCTACTAAAATTCTTAACCATCAAGAATGAGTTTACAAATGTGCTACAAATTGTGTCTGTATAGATGAATTACAACTTCCATGACAATCTCATTGCAGCCACAGTTTAGGAAGCTTACAGTATATCTATCCCATCAGTGTGCTATTATAACCCTTGCTCAACTGACATTCATGGATGCTGACTCACAGGTCAATGTATTTAAAAATATATACAGATGTATCTTTTATTATTAGTAATCATTACCTGATCTTTTGAAGTTTGGTGAACACCCAGATGGGTACATTTTCTTCAGGTTTTTTTTTATAAGGGTGGACGCACAAAGTTGATTGTTATGTGAGCAAATAAAATATGTTGGTTGATTGTATGATTTCATACACAATCAATTCTGATTGTTAAACATTTGCTGGAAATGCAGTGCAGTGTGGTGCTGTTATTGTTATCTTGCTCTTATTCATGTTTATTAGTATCTTGATAAATGTTTTACTATTGTTAAAAACAATATATAATTTTTTTTTTCATAGGACAATGCAGCTCACAACCTTTGTCGTACCAAAAGATGTCCATTCTTGTGCAAGGTCTGTCTTGCTCGTCTTCCCCCCTCCCCCCTCTTCCTGGCTCACTGGTCTGCATGCTCAGATAAGGGTCTAATATGGATTTTGGGGGGGGACCTTACGCTGGTTTTTTTTTATATCTGGTGTGAGCCCCACAAATCCATACCAGGCTTAAAGGGATGATATGGATTGGGGGGGGGGGGTAACTGCACGTGTTTATTTTTTTCTTTAATTTTGGCTATTTTGTTTACATTCTGTGTCAGCGGTGAATCCCACTTGTGCACCATTGCCAAGCTCTATGTGTCTACTATCCGAAAGAGGCCACTTTGGGGGCATTCACATTGTCCTTGCATTTTCATTTTACCAGAATTTCTTTTTTTTTTTCAAAATGGTTATCTTTTTTTTATATATATATATATATATATATATATATATATATAAATATAGCTCTATTTGTCTAAAAAAAAAATTAAAAGTATCACAAAACTGAAAACTGAAGCCTAAGTATGAAAGGGTATACATAGGGTGGTTAAAGTGTATGTCAGGGAACAGAAAATATACAGTGCATCTCAGCATTACATGCACATCAACCATCTTTTATCCCTTTAAGAAAACGATGATGTTCCAAAAATGCACTCAGCCCTTTAATATTTAATGTGGGATGACAGCACATAGAATTTTTGTAGAGGGAGTGGTGTCAGCCCTACCTAGTTTTCTTTTACTAAAACGTTTTCTAAAACTTATTCTGTAGTCCCAAGACAAGAACTATAAGGGATAATTGCTCTCCTTGAGATAACACAGTGTGTAAACAGGCCACATGTGTGAACATGCCAGCTCTAAACAGTGCCGGGACAGGGTCATCCAGTGCCAAGGGCAAAGATGGCAAACTGGGCCCCTTGCTTTCCCCGGGAAGGGATACCTGTTAGCAGGTGTGGTGAAGTGAGGCAGGTGGAGGGGGATGACTGTCATTAGGAATAATGTAATAGGGGGGTGGTGAGGTAGCCACGGAGGCATGACTGTCGGCAAGAGGGTGGTTGGGGCAATGTGAAGGGATGTGTGTCAGTGGTCTTGTGGCAAATACTGAGAACTGGGATGAGGTGGCCAGGGAGGGATGTCTGTCAGTGAGAAGAGATTAAGGCAACTGGGGAGGTATGTGTGACATATATAGAGAGATGGGATGAGGTGACCAAGGAAGGATGTATATTAGGGCTTTTTCACACTTGCAGTTGAGAGATGGTACAACCCTGTGGTGGAACCCTGTTTTTAATGCCCCCCCAACCACTACCCTAGTACCTGAAAAGGCAGCTTAGTGAGTGTACACATACCACAGCTCTGCCTTGTGGCTGCAAAAGTGGTTATACCCCCATCATATTTGGTGGGCACTAACACCCATATAACCTATTTAAATGAATGGGGCAGCTCTACAATCGCTCTGCAACTGAATGCAGTGCATGCAGTTCTGGTGCAGTGGTGTGGCATTTTCAGGTTAAGCAGGCAGTAAGGAGGCAAGATATTGCTTCTTCACTACCTGTCAAATGTCTCTGAAAAGTGATCCGAGCATCCTTGCCACTAGTGTGATTGAGCCTATAGTGAGGAGGGGGAGGCAGCCAGGATGGAAGTGCATTGGCTGCAGAGGGATGTCTGTCAGTGGAAGTAAAGCAGGGCAGTAAGAGAGCAATGTGCTGTCAATAGGGTGGCAAAGTGGCCAGGAGGGGGCAAGATGGTCAACTAAAGATGTCAGTGGAGGGTGAGGGAGCCTGGGAGAAACATTTCTCATGGGAAGGGGGGGGGGGGCACAACTGGAGGAGCTGATGTATTTAGGTAAGAATGATTATCAGTGGGATTTAATCCATCTTCTCATGAGGCAGCCCACATCTAAAGTTCACCTGGCACTGGCAGATTGTGGTCCGGTGCCTGCTCTCACTCACAACCTGAACTAAGCAGTGTGCCTCCGGAGAGCAGGGGCAGAGTGGAGAGTGACACTGCCGACCACATATCCATCCACACTGTTGTATATCCACTTCTGTGGCATTGTCTTATAAAAAATAATGATAATAATTCATTCGCTATCTGATATAAAAGTATAAGCCCAGTGAGTCACTTCAAATACACAGGTACTTTCCCAAGTCCCCTAAACAATGATCATTTAAACAACAGACACTAACAATTGTTGACCAACCAGGTGGCCACACAAAGACAAGATAATGTTAGCCAAACTCTATGTTGACTGAGTCTGAATGTCCTATTCAGCGCTCAGAATTGATAAAAAGAGACAATGGTTTCACACAGCCCTGACCAGGGATAAACTGGCCCGTGTTGACCAAAAGACTTCCAGATGTCATAAATGTTCATTGTGAAGACACATCATAAATGTACCTGGATTGTAAGAGAAATAAAACATATGGCAAGAGAGAATTGGCTCACATTTGCAAAGCACCAACAAGTAACTAAAAGGACAATACAAGCAACTCTTCCATGTTTGCATATTATTATATTATTATAATTATATAGGATATATATATAGCGCCAACAGTTTGCTCAGCGCTTTACAATATAACGGGAGACAATACAGCAACAATACAGTTCAATACAAGAGGGAAAGGAGGGCCCTGCTCCTTGGAGCTTACAATCTAGGAGGGAGGGGCTAGTGGTACAAAAGGTAGTAACTGTGGGGATGGACTGGTTGGAAGAGTAGAAGATTCCATTATTAGCTGAGGGCAGGATAGGCTTCCTTGAAGAGATAGGTTTTCAGAGATCGCCTAAAAGTGAGCAGAGTAGGCGATAGTCTGATAAACTGTGGTAGAGAGTTCCAGAGGATGGGGGAAGCTCTGGAAAAGTCCTGGAGACAAGCATGGGAGGAGGAGACAAGGGAGCTAGAGAGCAGGAGGTCTTGCGAGGAGCGGAGAGTACGGTTTGGGTGATATTTAGAGACAAGATCGTTGATGTAATTTGGGGCAGAGTTATAAATGGCTTTATACGTTATTGTTAATGTTTTGAATTTTATCTGTTGGACAATGGGAAGCCAGTGGAGGGATTGGCGAAGAGGGGTGGCAGATACAAAATGGTTATAAGGTGGATAGCATTCTAGCATTCATTATAGACTGAAGAGGGGATAGACTGCGATTAGGTAGGCCAATGAGGAGGGAGTTGCAATAGTCAAGGCGAGATATAACAAGGGAGTGAATAAGTTGCTTAGTGGTTTCCGTGGTTAGGAACGGGCGTATCTTGGAGATGTTGCGGAGGTGAAGTCTACAAGATTTGGACAGTGATTGAATTTGGGGGTGAAAGAACAGATGGGAGTCTAGGATTACACCTCGTACCCTGGCATGAGGGGAGGGAATGATGATTGTGTTATTGAGCTTGATGGAGAAGTCAGGGGAGGGGGCACGGGCTGGGGGGAATACTAAGAGCTCAGTTTTGGAAAGATTGAGTTTGAGGAAGTGGAGTGACATCAATGCCAATATGTTGCTAAGTAGGTTAGTAATGCGAGAGGAGACTGGAGGGGTGAGGTGAGGGGTAGAAAGATAGATTTGTATGTCATCAGCATAGAGATGGTACTTAAAGCCATGGGAGTTTATCAGGTGACCAAGGGAGGAGGTGTAGATGGAGAAGAGAAGGGGTCCAAGGACAGAACCTTGAGGGACCCCTACAAAAAGAGGGAGTGAAGAGGAGGAGGCAGCATTATAGCTAACGCTGAAGGAGCGCTGCAATAGTCAGGAGGAGAACCAGGAGAGAGCAGAGTCTCTGAGACCAAGAGAGTGGAGTTTTTTGAGGAGGAGGGGATGGTCAACGGTATCAAAAGCTGCAGAGAGGTCAAGTAGTAAGAGTACGGAGTAGTGGCCATTGGCTGTTAGTAGATCATTAGTGAGTTTTAGTAGGACAGGTTCAGTGGAGTGTAGTGAGCGAAAGCTAGACTGTAAAGGGTCAAGAAAGTTGTTGTCGGTGAGGTGGGAGCTCAGGCGATTGTAGACTAAGCGTTCTAGGAGTTTAGCGGTAAATGGCAGCAGGGAGATGGGTCTTAAGTTGTTCAGGTTGGTGGGGTCCAGGGAGGGCTTTTTAAGAATGAAAGTGATGTGCGCATGCTTTAAAGGAGAGGGGAAGGCACCAGTAGAGAGGGAAAGATTGAAGATGTGAGTGAGGGAGCATAGGATGGAAGAAGAGGGTGACCGTAGTAGTTGTGAGGGGACGGGATCCAGGGGGCAGGTAGTGAGATGGGCTTCTGAGAAAACTTTAGTGACCTCTTCGGTAGTAGCAAGGTCAAAAGAGGAAAGTGTTGAGGGAGGTTTAGTATAAGGTATGCTAAGTGGGATGGATGTCTGTGCAGTGGTGATGCCCCTACGAATTGCGTCAATCTTGTTTTTGAAATGATTTGCAATCTCATGAGCAGTGAGTGAGGTACTGGGTGGAGGTGGAGGTGGAGAAAGTAGAGAGTTAAAAGTAGAGAAGAGACAACGAGGACTGGATGACAAGGTATTAGTAAGAGTGACAAAGTAGGCTTGTTTGGCAGCATGAAGGGAGGAATTGTATGTTAAGAAAGCAGATTTATATCGAGTGAATCCTTGCTGGGATTTCGTTTTACGCCACAATCGCTCCAGCGCATGACTATGTCGTTTAAGATTTCTGGTGTCCATTTACTCTCATTGTTTCTGGGCATGAGAAGAGCCATACAGGAATTAGTAAGAACAAACATTGTGAGGTGAGCTAAGGGACAGTTCAGCCAAAAGAAATAGGTATCAATTTGACTCTAGTAGTGGATTAACTACTTAGCAACCACGCTATAGCCAAATGATGGCTACAGCATGGTTATGCAGCTCTGGAAGGGCATCATATGACGTCCTCCCAGAACGCACCCTCCTGCGTGCCCCCACGGGCGCACACCCAACTAGCTACATGATTGCTGTGTCCTACAGACAAAGCTGATCATGTGATGAGGTAAAAGGCCAATCACAGCGGCATTATACCACATGATCAGCTGTATCCAGGAGTAAATACAGTTGCTGGTTATCAGCAGCACTGCAGTACTGCCGATAACTGGCAGCTGTCACAGAGGAGACCGTCACTGATCATCAGTGCCCTGATGATTAGTGCCCTGCAGTGCCGCCCAGCAGTGCCACCCACCAGTGCCCAGCAGTGTCAACCACCAGTGCCCAGCAGTGTCAACCACCAGTGCCCAGCAGTGCCCCCCAGCAGTGCCGTCCATCAGTGCCCCAAGCAGTGCCACCCATCAGTGCCACCCCAGCAGTGCTGCCCATCAGTGCTGCCCATCACTGCCACCTATCAGTGCCCAGCAGTGCCTCCAGTCAGTGCCATCAGTCAGTGCTGCCAGCCAGAGCTGTCAGTCAGCGCCGCCCGTCAGTTCCACTTGTCAGTGCCACCTATCAGTGCAGCATCATCAGTGCCTCCTCATCAATGCCCACCAGTGCCGCCTCATCAGTACCACCTCATCAGTGCAGCCTATCAGTGCCCATCAGTGCTGCCTATCTGTGCCACCTCATCAGTGCCCATCAGTGCTGCCTATAAGTGCCCATCAGTGCTGCCTATCGGTGTGGCCTCATCAACGCACATCAGTGAAGGAGAAATGAGATTTAATGTTGATAAATGTAAGGTTATGCACTTGGGGCTAAGAATATGCATGCATCATACATACTAGGGGGAGTATAACTGGGGGAATCAATGGTGGTGAAGGCTCTGGGAGTTCTGGTAGATCACAAGCTTAATAATGGCATGCAATGCCAAGCTGTGGTTTCTAAATCCTCTCTTGTATTAAAAGAGGTATAGATTCCAGAGAGAGATATCATTTTACCCCTGTACAAATCATTAGTAAGACCTCATCTGGAATATACAGTTAAATTTTGGGCACCAATTCACAAAAAGAACATTGGGGAACTGGAGAAAGTACAGAGAAGGGCAACCAAACTGATAAGAGGCATGGAGGAGCTCAGCTATGAGAAAAGATTAGAGGAACTGAATTTATTCTCTCTTGAGAAGAGGAGATTAAGGGGGGATATGATCAACATGTATAAATACATCAGTGGTTCATATAGTGAACTCGGTGTAGAGTTATTCACCTTGAGGTCATCACAGAGGACAAGGGGGCACTCATTACATCTGGAGGAAAATAAATTTAATCTCTAAATACAGAAAGGTTTCTTCTTCACAGTAAGAGCTGTGAAAATGTGGAATAGACTCCCTCAAAAGTTGGTTCTGGCCAGCTCAGTGGATTGCTTTAAAAAAGGCCTGGATTATTTCTTGGATACACAGAATATAACTGGTTACTAACATTTATAAGTAAAGTTGATTCAAAGAATATCCGAATTCCTCTCGGGGGATCAGGAAGGAATTTTTTCCCCTGCAGAAGCAAATTAAATCATGCTTTGCTGGGTTTTTTGCCTTCAACTGTGGGTGTAGGATTATAACTTTTTTTTTTTTTTAACTGGATGGACTTTTGTCTTTTTTCAGTCAGACTAACTATGTAACTAGAGTATGTAATGTTTGCTCTCAAATGATAAAATCACATCAATTTCCCAAGAATTCAAGAAAATTACATTGTGGCGGTATATTTTATCAAGGTGTCTGTATTATTTAATATTATTTATTTAGTTATTTTGCCGTAACGGCTGGAGGCACTGTGCCCTAATTATATACAGGCGTCATAACTCATTATTCATACAGCACCATCTAACCCCGATGCATTACAGTATACAGTAGCTGTCAGCTCACAACTCTGCAACTGGTCACAGGATCTACTGCAAGGAATCTGGGAGAGTGGGCAGAGTGTAGGATAGGATTCTGGAGAAGCATGTTGCCTCTAGTGCAGCACACTGTAGTGAGCATTTTAGGTCCTGGACTTCCTGAAAGACCATGGCCCTCAGTGTGCAGCCTGATGTGCTGCAGACAGTATGATGATCGGCACCACCATCCAGTGCCCCTCTTTCCTCACATATGACCTCTGCGCCCAGGGCATCTGTGCCTTATGCCCACCCTTTGTCCTAGCCCTGGTTTATATCTTAAACCATCAGAAATTCATATCAAAATAATGATATATGCAAACATTAACACCTAGCCCCAATATGCTCTTTTACAGCCAGGTATATCCTTATGTATTAAATCAGACACCCCCCAGCCAGGGAACAGTGAAAAATCAATGTTCCCTATTTATGTAGCTATGTTAGGGATAATCCAGAAAAGAGCTGCTGTAACTGAGTGGAATCCCAACGTGTTTCACCTGAACACTTCAGGGGAGAAAAGAGGGGCTGCATTCAAGGCAATATAAAAGATTAAGGGCTACTTCCAATATAGCAAAATTGAATAGCCTGAAAATCACACCGCCCAGGAAAGTCAAAATAAATCTGCTCAAAATATGAGAAAAGGAGAAAAAGTATCTTGGTGCGGTCACAGTGATATATATATACCAAAAAGACCTCCATGAAAAAGGACCCTTTGGTCTTGTCCTTCTTTGTATGATGTTCCCTACAGGGGCCATATATTACACAAATAGTCCACTACCATGAAGACAGACACACTCCTCCAATGATCTTAAATGGAAACCCAGTAGAGATGACAAAAATACGTGGCATGGACTGAACAGTGGAAGTATCACAGCTAGTGAAGCCCCATTGATTTCACTGGGAGAGCCATTTTACACAGTCAGAAGGACTAATGTATATTTTGACAGTCTGGTCTTGCAGAGTGCAGGGGACAATAGGCTTCTATGCCAGCTGCACCCTCTCCACCACAATGCCTGAGACAGGTGACTCTCCTGCCTCTGGGAAGGCCTGAACTTGCATTCTTGTGACGTCTAAAATGTACAGACCTATTTTCAGGTGCATAAATTATATAAACAACCACAGAAACAGGTTTGGCAAACCTCAGAACACACATAACAAAATACTGTATCTTGCATTTCAAGATGACGTGAAACTTTTCAAAGTTAGACTGATAAAGAATTGTTCCAAGCAGTTGTTCTGTTTAATAGCATGATCAAGATAAAACAAGTACAGGGCAAGTGTGCGTTCAGTGCAAAATTCACATCTGTCACCTTACTCCCTTCAAGACAATTTTGTATGATTAAGCCCATTGGGTGAAACATGTTACAGAGGTGGTGGTGGGGATGGAACTATGTGTACGAGGTACACAGCTGGTGACAGATCTTGCCACAGTGCGGCCCTGCGGGCACGCGCAAGGCGCAATTTGGGAGGGACGACATATGACGGCCACCCGGATCGACGAGAGTCCCTCATTGGCCGTCATTTTCCTATTGGCCGGGTGGGAAGTGGTTAAGGTAAAAAAACCCTAAGGCTTTAGAACCAATTTAACGCGTTATTTCTCACACACAGCATAGGCATACTTATAATTACACCCCAAAACATTTGCTGCTATTCCTTCCGAGTATGAGGATAACACGTGTGAGACTTTTCCACAGGCTAGCCACATAGAGGTGTCTAAAAAGCTAAGGAGCACCTTCAGGCACTCCAGGGGCATAAATTACGTGCCTAATTTCTAAACTATCTTTCACATTTTAGGAGGCCCCGGAGCACCAGGACAGTGGTGGCAGGAGTACAATGCAAAAAATGCAAAAATAGCTCTGGCAGCTAAAGGATTAAGGAGCTCTTATAATCAAATATCCCATAAAGAACAGATATTGGGACATTCATATAAACATTTTGAATAGAATAGTTTGCATGAAATACTACATAGATTTGGTATACTGGTCCTTGAGTGAGTTTTAGAGATTTGCCTTTAACTGCACAATAGTTGGCTTTACTTCCCAAATTCATTAGTTGTTGTCTCCAGGAAGTGTAGGTAATTCTAGTGGGAAAGAGCCATTAAAAATAACCCGATATGGATATTAAACTTTCCCATAAATTCTACCCTGTGTAACACTGATTAAAAAAAAAGTTTGGCCTTTACATACAGGTCAATACAGGGGTGTCAAACTAAACTTCATGGCAAACCACATAGAAGAAAATGTATCTGTGAGGCTAGATGTCCAGAGCACCCCCCCCCCCACCACCATCAGAGGTCAGGAGTCCCCCACCCTCCCTTACATCACAGTGTTACAGTGCACCCCTCTTACACCTTGTGCTGCTGCCTGGAAGAAGCTGGGGGTGGAGCTGGAAAGCAGAAGGTCCAGGGTCTGGAGGAGGACCAGAGGAGGGCTGGAGTCAATTACCAGAGTCTGCTGAATGCTAAGACCAGGGGATCCATAGAGGGGTACAGGATCTGCAAGAGGCGCATTCTGTCCTCCTCTCTGCTGCCAACTGCTGAGACAAGGTGTGTGTGTGTTGACACGTGGTTTAAAGGATACGTTCATCTTTTTAACAAAAAAATTTCCGGTAAAAAAATGTGCATTTACTATTTTTTGTTTTAGAAGCCTGGAAAGCATTGCACCAGCAATTGGCAGATCGCTGGTGCCATGCAGGCATCCTGCAGACTGTCAGTGTAGGCTGTCTGACCATACATTGTATGGGCAGGCAGTTTTACACTGACAGGAAGAATCAATGAACTAACACAGCGCTCAAAAGCACTGGGGTAGTTCATTGAGAACTAAAATCTGTGAATCAGTGACGGTGCCTAGTGGGCAGAGCCCTGTACGGCTATGCTCTATTTGAATTGTGGAAGTGAGTATGGGGAGAAGAGCCCCAGCTCGCTGCCACAGGGGAGGGGGGAGAGGGGTCTGATCAGGGCCGCTGATAAGGGGATACCCCCGGGCCTCCTGTAGGGGCCTGGACCCATAAGCTGCAGAGGGGGGGGGGCAGCTGACAACCCATCTGCAGCTGCTAAATTCCATTGTTAGCCTCCTGTCATTCTATCACACAGCCGCTCATTGTTGGGAATGTTAGCTGCGCTCCTGCTCTGCTCCACAAGTTTGACCCATCTCTGCAATCACACTCTGATGTTTCTCTCTGAATGTGCCGCGGTATCTCCCTGCAGTCCTTCACTCCTGTATTCCTCCTTCTGGCCGATCTATCCTGTCTCCTGCCTGCCCAGCTTATATATTTTCCCTGTTCTCTCCCAGATCCCCTGCCTCCCTGACACAGTCACAGCCAACAAGCTCTATTCCATTCCTGTAGTTGTCTTTTATCTTCTCCCAGTACAGCTATATGATCTCTATGTAGCTGAGTCCTCTCCCCCAGACTGCTGATCCCCCCTGTCATCACCTGTTCCCTCTGCAAATCCATATATCACTACATGCATTTCAGTTGCTTTCTTCCTGCATCCAAAACACACAGAAAGTAGGTTATATGGTTGTCAGTGTCATAGTTCCCATTAGTGCTTGCATTTCCAGTGCGTTCTGATTGCAGAGAAAAAAAGTAGAACAGGCTGCATTTTTTCTGCACAGAACTGTACTGCAATGTGATAAAACGCATCAAAAATGCACTGGAACGCACCAACTGTCAAAAATGCCACACATTCACACAGGTCCTCTGGCCTGTACAGCATGAATGAGTGGGTTGTTCATGTGGCTGGACCCACCTGGTATGCTATGGGATCACAGCAGCTGTATGAACACAGGTTTTAATCTGAGAGGTGTGGGGAAGTGGTCCTGAATGCTCACTGTCTGTGTTCAGGGCTGTACACCTGCACCCACATGCATGTCCTTTTAGGACCTGCACCATTTCCATAGTGTAACATAGGCTGCCTACAAACGGCTTCAAGCAGCTCCAGCCACAAAAAAAAAACACAGATTCACACGATACAGACCACAGCACCCATGTGAATGAGCCTCAAGACCTCAATTACACACAGGGTTTTATTTAACTCAGTACAGTTTTATCATTTAGATTTAACAGGAATTTTATTGGGATTGTGTACATTAATAACATTTTTAGTGTATTTTTACCATAAATATTATTTTGATATTTTCTCTGGCGGTGGGGGGGCTCTGTCAGGTAGGCTGTACGGGGCCCCATGATATCTAACAGTGGCCCTGGGTCTGATGCTGAACATGTAACACCCTAAATATGGGTGTAGTACTGTATGTAACATGTTCAGAAAGGTGAACTTATCCTTTAAGGGCAGAAACACACTTTTGGGGTGCAGTATGTGCACTAGCATTGCAGTGTCAAATACTGCATATCTCTTTTTTATTCTGTTCTTGTGCTTTGGCATCCCATTCAAAAAGCACAAATACAATGCGTGGTAACACATTAATGGACTGCGCATATTGTGTTGTGCAGTACTCTAAAGTACAAAAAATGGCCACTGCCCCAGTCCATAACTGGTCTTCACAGCAAGGAGCACATGGACAGGCGACGCATGTCAAACAAAAAAACAGAAAAATTCCAAGCTCATCGCGCCAACCAGCCTGCAAACAAACCGAATTAGCCTGTCTAACAGTATGCGTTAAAAACAGGGGTTTAGTTAGCACACATTTGCAAATACATGCGTAAGCTGCAGAACCTCGTCACGGCACCCTGGTATTCTGTAGTTCCTAACTCTACACATTTTGAGAGCCCCCATAGTAGAGGCACATGTATTTAATGGATAGACTGAGGGCAGGTGAACCTGAGGGAGCCCACCCCTCCTTAAAGGTACAGGAGCACACTGGACACCCAGCATGTAGCACAACGGCAGCCAAGGTGTCCAGTGCACCCCCTCACTAACAATTCAATAGTACAAAAAATGGCCACTGCCCCAGTCCATAACTGGTCTTCACAGCAAGGAGCACATGGACAGGCGACGCATGTCAAAGAACAAAAGAGAAAAATTCCCAGCTCAACTTGCCAACCAGCCTGCAAACAAACCAAATTAACCTAGCAGTATGCATTAAAAACAGGGGTTTAGTTAGCACACATTTGTAAATACATGCGTAAGCTGCAGAGCCTTGTCACGGCACCCCGATAGTCTGTAGTTCCTAACTCTACAAATTTTGAGAGCCCCCATAGTAGAGGCACATGTACTTAATGGATAGACTGAGGACAGGTGGACCTGAGGGAGCCCACCCCTTCTTAAAGGTGTGTAGCACAATGGCAGCCAACAATTCAACAGTACAAAAAATGGCCACTACCCCAGTCTATAACTGGCCTTCACAGCAAGGAGCACATGGAAGGGCGACGCATGTGCACCTTTAAGGAGAAGTGGGCTCCCTCAGGTCCACCTGCCCTTGGTCTATCCATTAAATACATGTGCCTCTACTATGGGGGCTTTCAAAATTTGTAGAGTTAAGAACTGCAGTATTTTGGGGTGCCGTGACGAGGCTCTATAGCTTACGCACGTATTTGCAAATGTGTGCTAACTAAACCCCTGTTTTTAACGCATACTGTTAGACAGGCTTATTCGGTTTGTTTGCAGGCTGGTTGGCAAGTTGAGATGGGAAATTTTCACTTTTGTTCTTTATCAGTACTCTAAAGTGGCTGCAAGTTAACATAAATTGTAAAATATTACCAGTCATGGATTGAAAGTAGACTAATATACCGTACATGTTTAATGGGGCGTATTGGTAAACATTTGATGTGTTAGTATTTTTACCCAAAACAGAATAGGAATGGCAACCCTGAGATTTCAGGAAGACAAGCCAAGAACTGCACTCATGTGTATCAGTCTTATATGGAATCTTTTTGCATTGTTTAAATCCATTATAGTTACTGTATGTTTACTTAAATGTCACTCTCCCAACTACGGTGACTTTCTCATGACAACATTTTTTTTACCTAAGCCTGCTGTCAGTGTTCCCCTCTGACTGGATAAAGCACGCCTGCTACGTATACTCTCTATTCTAGTTTCACTCTCACACCTTCTAGTTTTCACAGTCATGACATATTTGCACAACTACGTCTAATACTCTTTTTTGTGCTTGTATCTGTTTCCTTCTTTGTTGTTACAGTGTGCTTGTACAGCCACATAGTCCACCCAGGGCTGACCTCCCGGCATTGTATGTTAATGGATCCCTAAAACCTTTGCACTTAAATAAAGTAACATACCTGCTACAAAATCCAGAATCCCCAACAGGACCAAAAGAGTCCATTCTTGCGAGGTTCGCATGGCTACATTACAATCGTCTTCTGTGAGACCATATTCTTCAGATGTTTCGTGATGGACTTCCTGACTTGCTAGGTTACCTCGCTGCACCTGAGCTCACTGTAACACGTAACACACTAACACGCCTATCTGGGAAGTTCCCCTGGGTGTATACTTATATATATATATCTATCTAACCCTTTCCTGTCAGGCTAACAAGGTCCCCTACAGAGTCATTCGCTGACTGCTTCATAGTGATTTATGAGCTGTAACCAGCTACATGCTCTTTTATCATTTTTATTTTTACAATGCAGCCAATTATTATTATTATACAGGATTTATATGGCGCCAACAGTGTGCTCAGCACTTTACAATATAACAGGAGACAATACAGCAACAATACAGTTCAATACAAGAGGGTTAGGAGGGCCCTGCTCCTTGGAGCTTACAGTCTAATTCAACAGATATTTATTTATTATGAATTCTTCTTTCCTGCAATATTTATAATTTTATAAATGAAAATTAAACTTTTCTTAGGGTTTTTTCCCATTCTTCTTTT